>NW_006408592.1:14934442-14968478 GCF_000296735.1 Chrysochloris asiatica | reverse complement strand
AGCTGATCTTTGAAATTTCCTGTTCAGCTCGTGCACCTCTTCAATTTTTCCATTTGCTTTGGCTTCTCTACGTTGGAGAGCAAGTTTCAGAGTCAATGTCTGTGCTGCCCCATAAATAGCGTGATGATTGTTATGTAGATGAGGCAATGTGAGCAGAGGAAGGAGAAAGGGACTTGGAGTCAGACAGGTGAAGCACTGTGAGTCTAGCCCTTTGCTAGGGACATACTGGAGACCAAGACACTCTCCTGCTGCTGGAGCCTACATCAGTGTTCCCCAAGATGACCCATGTTACTAGTTCAACCAGGAGCCCTGGTGGTGCAAATGGTTAAGCACTCAGCTGCTAACTGTAAGGTTGGTGGTTCAAACCTACCCAGTGGCTCTGTGGAAGAAAGACCTGTCAATCTGCTTCCATAAAGGTTGCAGCCATGAAAATCTATGGACAGTTGTAATCTGTTACATGGGATTGCTGTATATGAGGCAGAATCAACTCAATGGCACCTAACAACAACTAGTTCAACATGCAGATTTCCAGGCCCCCAGAGACTTAGAGTTTGTAGGTTTCTGGTAGAGCATGTTGTTAATTGTGTTGTTGAGTTGCTTCCAACTCATAGAGACCCTGTATAGGGTTTCTGAGGAGTAGCTGGTGAGTTCGAACTACTGACACTGTGGTTCAAACCAACCTTAAGGTCAAGTGTTTATGCTATAGCACATAATCAGCAGCAATTCTGGTGTTCTTTTAATAAATTTGGGAGCCACTGATCCAGCTGGGGAAGAAGACAACTAATCTGAGTGATAGGAGTTACAATAACAGGTCCAAGAAAGAGTTTCTGGAGGAAATCCTTCTAAACTTAGCCAGGAGGACAGGGGTTTAGGGAGGGGACTAGGGGAGAAAGAGGGAGAAGTGGAAGGGAGTGGGGGGTGAGGGGAGAATCAAGCTGAATGTACAAGTTCACAGGAGTGAGACAAGTGTAGATCGTTTAGAGAAGAGAAAGTCTTTCAGCATAGCTAGAATTGGAGTATAGAAAACAAATCCCTGAGAGTTGGATCAGGTTACAAAGGGCCTTGTGGGTCACATCAAGGCTTTTGAACTTTATCCTACTGAGAGTGGAAAATCACTGAAAGCTATTTGTTTGGAGGAGGGCATCAGTAGTTTTGAGTTATAGAAAGACTTCTCTTCTCAGTCAGCCACAATGTACAGAACAGATTGTGTGATTGGAAAGACAAGATTTTCTTCTGGGCTATGAGTTAAGAAAGGAACATGGTGGCACTGAGGATTAAGCAATGGGCTGTGTCTTAGACTGAGTTTCCTATAGAAGCAAAGTCAGTGAAACTTATATTTGTGTATCTGGTAGCGTAGTGGTTACGAATCGGGCTGCGAACCTTAAGGTCAGCGGTTCGAAACTACCAGCCGCTCCGCGGGAGAAAGATGAGGCTTTCTACTCCCGTAAGGATTTACACCCTCGGAAACCCTGTACAGGGTCGCTATGGGTCGGAACCGACTTGACGGCACTTAACAACAACAACAACAACAACATAGAAAGAAAACGTTGTATATACATAAAGGAAATGGCTTGTGACGTTGTAGAAGTGGGAGAGTCCCAAGCGCAGGTCAGATGAGCTGGTCCAACAACAGGCAAGTAATAGAACAGGTTACTGATTCAAGTTTAAAAAACCAGACGTCGGAGGACAAGCCTGATTCAAGATTCAGACCCAGCAGAGAGCAAGCAAGCTTTTCTGAATGTCTGATATATTGGAAGCAGACCACACCCCTGAAGAAACATTCCTTCAATTGATTGGCTACTCATAGCAGACATCATGATAAAGTTAATTACATTATATTAGATCTCATTATGGAAATAGCTATATCTCAACTGTCAAACCACTGAGAATTCTGGCCTCATCAAGTTGACACAAAACCTTAACCATCACAGGCTGCTAACTGCAAGGCAGGCAGTTAAACCCACTAGCCACACCATAGGAAAAAGATGAGGCTGTCTGCTTCCATAGAGATTTAAAGTCTAAGAACTCCCAAGGAGCAGTTCTACTCTATCCTATAGAATTGTTAGGACTCGATGGCAGTGAGTGATAAGTTAGGAAAGGAGACCTGGTGGCACAACAGTTAAGCACTCAGCTAATACCTGAAAGGTTGGTGGTTTGAACTCACTCAGCAATTCTGCAGGAGGAAGGTCTGGTGATCTGCTCCAGTAAAAATTACAGCCAAGCAAACCCCATGGTACAGTTCTACTCTGTCACATAGGGTTGTTGTGAGTTGAAAATTAACTCCATAGCACCTAACAACAAATGAGTTAGGAGACTGTGCTGTCACCAAGGGCTTAGGCAACAGTGACCTAGACTGAGGTTGTTGTTGTTAAGTGCCATCAAGTTGGTTTTGACTCATAGCAACTCTTATAGGGTTTCCAAGGAGTGACTGGTGAGTTTGAATCTCCAATCTTGTGGTTCAAACCCACCTTGAGGTCCAGTGCTTATCCTACAGCACCACACCAGAATGAAGATAGAAGAATCCACAGGGGCTGATAACTGGATCTGACTGGAAAGGGTCAACCCTTCTTTATCAGCAATTGTTGTGAATTTCACCACAGTTTTAAAGCAAACAAAGAAACAAAGAATCCCTGCCCCTGCCCCCCTGCCCCCCCAAAAAAACCAACAACACTGAAAGAGAAGCCAGTGTGGAGGGAAAGTGAAGAGATCATTTTATGACATACTGAATTTGAGATCCTTAGGAAATACCCAAGTGCAACTCTCCAAGTAGTTGAATAGGTTATGGATGATTCTGCTAATTACTCATTCAGTATCTTTCCTGTTTCATTCTCAACAGAATCCTGAATTTGTTGGGACAGTTATGTGCCCAGCTAAAACATGCACTCTTCCAAGACACTCTTGCCAACTATTCCCAATAAACTCTGAGTGGACATCACTGGGTAGAGGTTTGGAGAAACATTGCTTTCCTGATAAATATGGATACACGCAGCTGATATATGTCTTTTGACATTCCTTTTCTTTCTTCTTACACAGAATTGTGACGCTTGGACAAAAACAACAATATTGCAGCCCAGAGGATAAAGACAGTTGCTCTAAAGGAGGCAGAGCAGAAAACAGGATTCTGGCATTGTGGAACTCTGTATGGCCTTGGACTGTCTACCTCTTGAGGAAAATAAACTCCTATTTGGGTAAGGCACTGGCATTGGTTTTCTGTCACCTGCAACAGAACATGATCCTAATTGATTCAAGGCTAACATTAGAGACAGATCTAGGTTAGAGATAGAGATTTGGGTGAGCATCTAGATGGTAGCAGTGGACACAAGAAAGTCAGGCACCCAGACATCCACAAATGTAAATGATCCTTACAAGTTAAAGGACAGGGAAGACCCAGTGTAGAAAGGAGGCGTTCCTGTTCACAGAACAAGTGTCTTTAGGTTACTTTTTTGTTGTTGTTGACATTTCTATCACCTCATTCAAACAAAGCAATTAATTTAGGGTTATTCAGTTAATACTGAATTTTAATTTTAATACAATTTTACAGGTGCTTAACCAAGTTGATGACTCTGGTCAGACATGTGTGTGCTGTGTTTTGGGCTCAGAAATCAACTTGGTAAATCTCAGCTTTCCTTTCTTTTCCACTCAACAAATCCCCCTGGAATTCTCTCAGAAAGCTAGTGCAAGGACTGGCCAACACTGGTGCCGTGGTACTGTAGGATAAGCACTGGACTGCTAACAACAAGGTCAGTGGTTCAAACCCACCCACTGCTCTGTGGAGTAAAGATGAGGCTGTCTTATCCATTAAAGATTTATAGTCTCGGAGATTCCATATAGGGTTGCTATGAGTCGGTGGGTTTGGTCGTAACTTTAGGAGTCCTGTTGGTGCATTAGTTAAAGCAAAAGGCTGCTGACAAATGGGTGGTTCAGACTCACCATCCACTCTGTAGAAGAAAGATATGGCCATCTATTCCAGTAAAGATGTACAGCCTTGGAAACCCACTGTCTTAATAAGGTTGTTATGCATCAATATGGACTTGATGGCAGTGGGGTTCGAGTCTCTAGGTGGTTGTTGTTGTTGTTGTTGTTGTTGTTAAGTGCCGTCGAGTCGGTTCTGACCCATAGCGAGCCTGCACAGGGTTTCCGAGGCTGTAAATCTTTATGGAAGCAGAAAGCCTTATCTTTCTTCTGCAGAAGTGCTGATTGTTTAGAACTGCTGACCTTGAGATTAGCAGCCCGATTCGTAACCACTATACTACCAGAGTTCTAGGTGGTACAAATTGTTAATGTACTTGGCTGCTAATCAAAAGTTTGGATATTAAAGTCCACCCTAGAGATGCCTCAGGAAAAAGGCCCAGTGATCTATTCTGAAAAACCAGACACTGGAATGCTAAGGAGCACAGTTCTACTCTGACATAGATGAGGTCACAATGAGTCTGAGTCAACTTGACAACTACTAGTCTAGAGGGGCCCTTTCTCAAGATTTTTGCCATAGCTTCCTAGTTGATTTTCTCCCCCACACTCTATCCCCCCCTTTATTTTTAATCACAAAACCGAAAATACCATATTTTCTCTAATGCATTCTTTCAACATGTTATTCCCTTTCTTAAATATTCCTATTGTTTTCAAGATCAAGTCCCAATGCCTAATCATAGCATGGTAGACTCCATCAGACCTTTCCGTTCTCAGCCTGTCTAACCTCTGCCTGATATCTCTTGCCCTTTCAAGTCCTTGCAGGCTTTTTTCTTGCTCTCTCGGTCCTCTGCTCTGCCTGACCACCTCTTTCTCTTCAGCCCCACTGCAACTAAATTAACTTTCTGGTTTTCCTGACAACTGTGAATAGCTGAAACCCATGAGTGGCCTTACTTCTTCCCTCTTGATTCTCCCCAAGTCTCTCTCTAAATCGTTAATTCTACTTCCTAAAAATCTGTAAATTTGTCCCTCCTCTCCATCATGGAAGAAGCCTTGATGGTGCACTGGTTAAGTGCTTGACCACTAACTGAAAGGCTGGATGTTTGAACACGCTCGCTGCTCTGAGGAAGAAAGATGTGGTGGTCTGCTTTCACAGAGTTTAGAAACCCTATGAGACAATTTTACTCTGTCCTATAGGTCACTATGAGTCTGAATCAACTCAATGGCACACAACAACACATCTCCATTACTAGAGAGCCTGGGTGGTACAGGCAATTTACAATCAGCTGCTAACCTAAAGGTTGGTGGTTCAATCCCACCCAGTGATTCCAGCTTCCTGGTAAAGATTTCCAAGAAAACCCTGTGGAACAGTTTTACTCTGGAACACATAAGGTTACCATGAGTCAGAATTAACTTCACAGCAACAGATTTGGTTGTTTTCTTCTTTTTTATCACTACTGCTACTAACCAGCCCATTCAGGAACCTCCATGTCTTCAGTCTTTCCCAATTCAATCAACCTGTCCACCCCTCTGCAAATTTGCCCATGTCCATTGCTTACTTAAAGTTATTGAAAGCAGAACTGAATAGAAACCCTCCTAATAGTATCGTCGCCGCAGACTTCTCAAGCCTGATTTCTAGTGGTGTTGTGGGTTCATGTGCCAGACTGCAAAGTTGTTTGAACTGCAAGGTCAGCGGTTCAAGCTCACCAGTCGCTTGTCGGAAACCCCGTATAGGGTCGCTATGGGTTGGATCCGACTTGATGGCACTTAACAACAACAACAACAACAGGTGTATAGACAAGTCCAACAGTGCAGGTCCTTAAGCTCACAGTCCTCTCTATCCAGCACAACTCCTTCTTCTCAGTGCTTGCAAGTTCAGATTGGCACAATAGTTAAAAACATGGCATCTGTAACCTGGATCCCTGGATTCCAGTCTCAGCTCACGAGGCCTATTAGCTGGATGGATGCCCTTGGGTGAAATCATTAACAGTGCTGTGTCAGTTTCATTATGGGTAAATGAAGGTTAGAGGTTAGTACTTAAATCATAGAGTTGTTAGGAATATTTTAAAAGATAAGGCTGAAGAGTGGGCAGAATAATGTCAGGCACAGAGTAAACATCCGTATGTGCTAGCTGTTATAATTATCTGTGACATTCATTTTGACGCTTGAAATTCTTTTTGTTTTATCCTTTTCTGTAAATGATTAGCTATTAACAGAAAGGTTAGTGGTTCAAACCCATGCAGAGGCACCTTAGAAGAAAGGCCCACCAAACTGTTTCCAATAGGTCACAGTCATGAAAACCCTGTGGAGTGCAGTTCTACTTGGTAACACAGAACAGAATCAACTCCATGGCAACTGGTTTGGGTTTATAGCCTCACTACCTAGAAGAGTGTCTGACACATTGTAGGGATTCATTAAATGAATTTTCTAACTTGCTTGATTAGGGTGTCTTCACATTTCATTTCTTCAGTCAAATTATCACCAAGTTCAAAGGTAGGAACTATGCTACTTCATTCTGTATTCCCAACACTGGGCTTAAGTCTTGGTCTGTGGCAAATAACCAATTCAACTTAAAAAAAAATTTTTTTTATTGTGAATTGAGTGAAGGTTTACAGAGCAGACCATCAGTTTTATGTTCAACAAATCATAGACTTCACTTCTTCTCAATGTTTGCAATCCCCTCAATGTAACCTCACTTTTCCCACTTCCTCCCTGTTTCTTGTTTCCATTCCTCCTTCTTTCTCAACTAGTTGACCATTCGATGGTGTATGCACCTCACTAGTGTTGTTGTCCTCTCAATACACCTACCTTTGCTGGGCTTTAAATTGAGACACAAGGTGAGTTCAGTTCCAGACCTGAAAGGTGATCATGGGTCATAGTCTTGGGTTTCCACCAGTTTCTAACTGACTAGTATGCCTGGTCTCCTTTATGACTTTGTTTTATTCCACATTTTCTCTAAGTAGGACCTTCTAATGTGATCCCTTTCAAAAACAGTTGGTATTGGTAAGTCAGGCAGAGTCTAGTTCTTCTGGCTTCAAGGTTGTGGAAACTGATGTTCACAGGACCCATTAGTCCATTGGACAGATTGTTTCTAAGTGTCTTCAATTTTCATCACTCTTCTTTCCTCCAATAAAAAGAGACCAAAAGTTGCACCTCAGATGGGTACTCATGAGCATTTAAGATCCCAATTACTATTCACCAAAGTAGAATGTGGAACATTGTTTTTGTACTCTATGCTATGCCTTGATGACCAATTCATTTTTACTGATTTCCAGATAAATTGACTTTTACTTGTTAGGTTTTTCAAAGGTGTGATGTAACAGTAGGAGACCCAAGACAGGAACAAGAACAGGAGATGTGGCAGAGGTGGCTCATGACTACTGTACTAGAGAAGGTTGGGGAAGAGAAATCCTGGAAAACTAGGCACCCTAGCTATCTAAGTAGCTCAGAATGAACAATTCTTTCTCTGTAAACTGAGATTTTTCTTAGTTTCGGGAATAGGACTGATAGGAAAAACCAGACCTAAAGGTTCCTCATCATTTCCTATGTGCATGATGGATAGCACAGGTATCTGAGTGTCTCTTCCCTTCAAAACAATAGTATTAACTATCATTTATTGATCTCATTCCATTTCCCAGGAATTGTATTTTGCAACTATATTTTCATTTAATCCAATACAGAAAATGGGTACTGCTGCTTGCCCATTTTACAGATAAGGAAACTGAGCCTTAGAGAAGTTAATAGGAACAAAGTCACAGCTTATTAAGAGCTGAGTTTGAGATACAAAGTTCTTACATGTTTACTATGTTCAGAGTTCAGCTGAAACTTTCTTCATTCTGTCAGACTGTTTCATATAAGTGGATTTGCTCCTTAATTTGAGATTACATTAATAGAGTTTCTCACATGCTAGATCCCCTGCTGGTCACTGAGAACAGAGAGCTGAATATAGGAAATGGTAGAAATATAGATGCAAAGTAGTCAACAGACAGTGAGAGCACAGTATGGGGAGTACACAGGATGCTAGGGAGTGAAGAGACGGAAACACCAACCCTGCCTTGGGAGTTGGGACTAGGGTAAGGCCAGAAAGGTTGGGCAATTGAGTCTCAAAGTCTGGAATTGGGAGCAGTGAGTTGTATTTCTGGAAGTATAAGCATCAGCAGAAGTTATAAAATATTGATCGTTTAATGCTTACCATACAATGCAATTGAAAAATGACCTGCATTTTGTAACTCATCTTAAAAACATTTATGTGGGCTTCTGGTGTGGCACCATAGGATTAGCATGGACTGTGAACCACAAGGTCAGCTGTCCAAATCCACCAGCTGCTCTTTGGAAACCCTATACAGGGTCACTGTGAGTTGGAACCAACTCGGTAGCACTTAACAAAAACAACAATGACACTATATATGTCTATGAGCTCTGATGGTGCAACAATTAAGGGATCAGCAGCTAACCAAAAGGTTGATAGTTCAAATCCACTCAGATGCTTCACAGAAGACAGACCTAATAATCTGTTCCAGTAAATATTACAGCCTAGAAAACCTTATGAGGCAATTCTATTCTGTCACATGGGGTCGCTATGAGTTGAAAATCAACTCAACAGCACTTAACAACAACATGCTTAATAGATACTTATCGTACTCGTACACATATAACCAGTTATACACCAAAATATTATCAGTGATGACACATTGAGTGATGAAATTTCATGTTATTCTTTATATTCTTTCATTGTAAAAATAGATTTCACTTTGTAAATATAAATTTACTGTGGAAATGTAAATTAGTACAGCCAATGTAGAAAACTGTTTGTTTCTTTCTAATACATTTTTTAATGTGCAAATTCTGTAACTCAGCAATTCCATTAACAGGTAATATACTAAAGAAACTCTTACACATGTGTATCAAGAGAAACATACGAGATTAAGTAAAAAACTGTTGCTACTAACTAGGGTTCCAGTTCATATATGTACCAGTTTTTTTCCAGACAAAACATGTTTAAACATGTCTCTGTAATCAATGGATGGCTGCTGACAAGCTCTCTAGTAATACACTTGTCTTAGTGTCATTAGAGTACTTTAGGGAAAAAAGTCCAGTCAAAACATTGACTTCCAAGGGGATCTGCTAGGCCAGTTCCACTCCAGGCAAAGAATTCAGCTCAGAAGGTCATGGTGAATGTTTTGGGGGTCCCAAAAAAGTGATCTTTATAGATTTTTAAAGGACACAGGACAATTACAGAAGCTTATTAGGAAGAAGTTTTAAGAAAATAGAAAATTGTAATGGTGAGAAAAAGACAAGGAGAGTTGCGCTGAGGAATTTTTTTCATCGTAAGGCACCTGCTCATTCTTTGAGGGCTGTCCTATGAGAATTTCATTGGGAAACCTTTAGCTCATCCATGCTTTAGTTCTGATCTTGGCCCTTTAGACTTTGTTCCCAAAACTTAAAGAATATTGAAGGGAATACAATTTGAGTTTCTCAAGGATGCCAAGGAGTCCTGGTGTGGCATTGTGGGATAAAGCACTGGACCTCAAGGTCAGTTTAAACCACACAGTTGTGGCTCAAATTCACTAGCCACTCCTTGGAAACCCTATACAGGGTTGCTATGAGATGGAACCTACTCGATGGCAATTAACAACAACAACAAAGGATGCCAAAACTGCCATTTTGACATGGTGTAAATTGAATAATGCAGAATTCTTCAGGGAAGGGTTAGATGGAAACATCACTTCAGAAGTGTGTAGGCATAGATGTGAGAAACAATAGCTTCACACTGTGATATTTCTGTTTAATAAGGTATTCTATGATTTTGTAGTAGATTTTTTTTAACTTTTTATTGTGAAGTGAAGGTTTATAGACAAGATCATCAATTTTACATTCAACAAATCATACACTTTTTTCATCTCAATGATTGCAATCCCCTCCATGTAACAACAGTTATTCCACTTCCTCCCCATGGTTCCTATCTCCATTCCACCCACTTCTCATCCCTTCTCAACTTTGCCCTTAGGTAAATGTTGCCTTTTTGATTTTGAATGATTGACCATTCCATGGTGAGTATACCTTACTAGTCTTGTTGTCTCCTCTATCTATCTTGGCTGAAAATTGGGCCACGAGAGTGAGATCTTTGCCAGATATGAAGGGTGGTTGAGGGCCATAGCTCAGGTCCCTCGAGCCTTTTTATGATCAGTATGCCCCATCTTTTTTTCATAATTGTAAGTTATGTTCCACATTTTCTCCTTCTCTATCTGGGACCTTCTAATGTGATTCCTTGCAGAGCAGTTGGTAGCGGTAGCCAGGCACCATCTAGTTCTTCTTGTCTCACAGTTACAGAGACAGATGTTCACATGCTCCATTAGTCCATTGGACTAATTGATTCTAAGCATCTTCAATTCTCATCATTCTTCTTTCTTCCACACATGAAGAGATCAATCATTGCGCCTTAAGATAGCCACTCATGAACGTTAAGATCCCAGTCACTACTCACCAAAGTAGGATGTAGAACACACTGCCTTTGTGGACTACGCGATGCAAACTGCCCACCGTGTCCCAAGACTATGGTCCTGAGCCCCAGACCCAGCAACTAATTGCCTTAAGATGTTTAATAATATCTAAGAAGTTTTCATTATTTTGCTGTTATATGCTCCATCACATTCTTGGTACACATTCCAACCCTTATACATTTATGGGTATACACCTACTCTTTCTCCCATACCTGTTCAGTATCTACCTGCAGGCATTGTTGTTCCTGGGTTGTATATTTAACAGTATTTACCTCTATCCCCTTTAACTCTTGCATACATCCCTGTGTCTTTACCTGCTTTCATCGCTCTTCTGTCAACCTCCCTTTTCTTGTATATTGTCCTCTCTGTGGTGCTGTGGGTTAATGCACTGGACCGCGAAGTCGGTTTAAACTGCAAGGTTCAAGCTCACCAGTCACTCCTTGGAAACCCTATAAGTTTCCAAGTCGCTATGGGTCAGAACTGACTTGACAACACTTAACAACAACAACAACAACAACAACACACCTCTAGCCAGTTACTGTCCCTTCTGTTTCATTCCTGGTAGCCATCAAAGAATATTTCTTTTAGCATAAAAATGTTTTCTAAAGTTTTTATTATAGTAGGCTCATACAAGATATGTCTTTTTGTGATTGATTAAATTCATCCAGCATAATATCCTCCAAGTTCATCCACTTTATAAGGGGTTTTACAGGTTTATTACTCTTCACAATTGCATAGTATTCCATTGTGTGTATCTACCACATGGGCTGTCTCCATATTATTGTTATTGTGTGTTATTTGTTATTGTACTGTGATGAACATTGGTATGCATATGTCTACTTGTGTCCTTAATCTTATCTCTTGTGGATATATACCACATTGAAGAATTGCTGGGTCATAAGGTATTTCTACTTCAATTTTCTGAGGAAACGCCATACTATTTTTCACAGTGGTTGAATGATTTTACAGTTTCACCAGCAATGTAGGAGGGTCCCAGTCTCTCCACACCCTCTCCAGCATTTGTTCTCTGCTTTTTTTTTTTGCACTTTGCTATTAATTCTGGGGTGAGATAATAACTCATTGTTGTTTTGATTTGCATCTCTCAGTTGTCAAGGACTTCATTCTTCTTGGATGAGCTATCAAAACTCACGGAAGCAGCAGTCAAGAAATCAAATGACATATTGCATTAGGCAAATCTGCTGCACAAGACCTTTTTAAAGTGTTGAAGACCAAAGATGTCAGCTTGAAGACTAAGGTGCACCTGACCCAAGCCATGGTATTTTCAATAACCATGTGAAAGCTGGACAGTGAATAAGGAAGACCGTAGAAGAATTTATGTTTTTCAGGTAGGGTGTTGGAGGAGAATATTGAAAGTGCTTGGACTGCCAAAAGAACCAACAGATCTGTGTTGGAAGCAGTGCAGCCAGAGTGCTCCTTGGAGGCCAGGATGCCCAAACTTGGTCTCTCATACTTTGGACATATTGTCAGGAGGGACCAGTCGGTGGAGAAGGATATCATGTTTGGTAAGGTAGAGGGTCAGAGAAAAAGAGGAAGAACCCCAAGGAAATGGATTGGAATAATGGCAGCATCAGTGGACTCAAGCGTGGCAACAGTAGTGAGGTTGGCCCAGGTTTGGGCAGTGTTTCGTTCTGCTGTGCATAAGGTCACTATAAGTCAGTACCAACTCAATGGTATCTAACAACAACAACAACAACGGCTAATGATCATGAATATTTCTTCGTTTGTTGGCTGCCTGAATGTCTTCCTTGGTGAAGTGTCTGTTCATGTCCTGTGTCCATTTTTTAATTGGGTTGTTTGTCTTTTTCTTGTCGAGGTGTTGTAGTTTTCTGTAAATCTTAGAGGTTAGTCCCTTGCTGATATATTGTTGAAAAAGAAAAAATTTCCCAGCCTATTGTTGTTGTTGTTGTTGTTAAGTGCCATCGAGTCGGGTCCGACCCATAGCGACCCTGTACAGGGTTTCCGAGGGTGTAAATCTTTACGGGAGTAGAAAGCCTCATCTTTCTTCCCAGCCTATAGGCACTCTTTTTACAGTTTTAGCAAAATCTTTTGATGCACATAAGTGTATATTTTTTAAGAGGTACCTACTGTTTGTGTATTTTTAGTTATGTTTGACAGCGTAGTCTTGCCATTAGAGCCCCTAAGTTTGTCCCTATTTTTTCATTGATTATCTTTATAGTTCTAGATTTTATATTTAGGTCTTTAATCCACATTGAGTTTTTGTATATGGTGTGAAGTATTAGTCTTGTTTCATTTTTCTGTAAATGGATTTCCAGTTTTGCAAGCACCATTAGTTGAAAAGACTATCTCTTCCCCATTTAATATGTTTTGGCCTTTTGTCAAAGATCAGCTTTGGATGGATTTACTACTGCATTCTCAATTCTGTTCCATTGATCTATGTGTCTTTTACTGTACCAGTACCAGACTTGATGACTGTGGCTGTGTAGTAATTGAAATCAGGAAGTGAGAGGCCTCCGACTTTGTTCTTCTTATTAAACAATGTTTGGTTATGTGAGGTCTCTTTCCTTTCCACATAAAGTTAGTGATCAGTTTATCCATCTCTTTAAAGAATGTTGTTGGAACCTGGATTGGGATTGTATTATATCTAGATTGTTTTGAGTAGTGTTGATATTTTCACAATGTTAAGTCTTCCTATCCAATGAGCATGGTATATACTTCCGTTTCTGTCCCTTTTGAGCTCTTGTAGTAATGTTTTATAGTTTTCTTTGTGTAGGTCTTTTGTTTCTCTGTTAGATTTATTTCTAAGCATTTTATCCACTGGGTGGCTATTATAAATGGTATTGTTTTCCTAATTTTTTTCTCACAGTTGTTTTTATTAGTGTAGAGGAATCTGACTGAGTGTTATATGTTGATCTTACACCCTACCAGCTGGCACAGGTCACTAGTCTGTATTGTTTTGTTTTGTATTTTGGCTGCATTTGTTCAGCTTCCCTCCTAGTAAACATTCAATAAATACACTTCTCTATCCCTTCATCTGAAGTTCAGGGTTCCAGGACTATTGTCTGCATTTGTATAATTTGGCTTTCTGTTGTAGAGGGCCTGTACAGCCCATCTGCCTAAGCCAACAACTTGCTGCCTCTCCTGTTATAATAATTTTGACTTGTTCTTAGGATCTATCAAGTTGGTTCTGACACAGCGATCCTATGCACAACTGAATGAAACACTGCCCAGTCAAGTACCATCCTCACAATTGTTATGTTTGAGCCCATTGCTGTTGCCACTCTATCAATGCATCTTGTTGGGGGTCTTCCTCTTTCTCACTAATCTTCCACTTTTTCTAGCATAACACCTTTCTCCCTGGACTGTTCCTTCCTGACAACATGTCCAAAGCCCAAGAGATGAAGTCTCTCCATCCTTGCTTCTAAGGAGCAACTGGCTGTGCTTCTTCCAGGACAGATTTGAGAGTTCTGACGGACCATGGCACTTCTATTATTTTTCTCTAACACCATAACTCAAATACATCGATTCTTCTACATTCTTCTTTAGTGGTTGTTCAACTATCACATATATATGAGGCTATTGAAAATGACATGACTTGGATTAGATACACCTTGGTCCTTAAACTGACATCTTTGCTCTTTTCCACATTAAAGAGGTCTTTTGCAGTAGATCTGCCTAATGCAATATGTTGCTTGATTTCTTGACTGCTACTTTCATGGGCATTGATTGTGGTATTCATCAAAATGAAGTCTTCAACTACTCTACTTTGAGGACACAGCTCTTTCCCATTTGTATTTTGACTGCCTTCCAACCTGAGGGGCTCAGCTTCTGGCACTTTGTCAAACAATGTTTTCATTCTTATTCATAAGATTTCTGGTTTCTAACAATTCAGAAGTGGTCCACTTTTTCCTAATCTGTGTTAGTCTGGAAACTCCACTGAAATCTTTCCACTATGGGTGACCTTGCTGGTACTTAAAATATGGTGGCATAGCTTCCAGCATCACAATAGCACACAAGCCACTACAATATGGCAAACTGAGCAATGATAGGTGGACTTTTTTACTTACCCTGGTAAAAATGAGTTTTCAGACAGCCAGCATTGGTTTTAAACCAAAACATAGAAAACAGCTTCATATCCATATTAGGAGAATAGATGAATACACTATGGTATTTTCATAGAGTGGAAGACTATAAAACAGAAAATCATTTACAGCTTTGTGCAACAACATGGGTAAATCTTAAATGTATGTTGTTGAGCTAAAAAAAGTCACAGAAGAATATATACTACATGAATTGGTTTATATAAAGTTTAGGAATATGTAAAAGTATGTTCAGAAATACAATTTTATGATAAAACCATATAGAAAGGTATAGGAATGGCAAAAACAAAATCCAGGAAGGTGGTTGCTTCTGGAGGGAAGAAAATAATAAAAATGGAGAACACACAGATACTTAAATGAATTGGTTGAGTTCTATATCTTAAGCTATTCTCAACATCCATGCAAAATTCCCAGAGTAAGCTTCATCATGGAATATAGAAAGCATCGAGCAATATCATTAATATCACATGTACATAAAATTTTGCTGAAGATAATTTGAAAACAGTTGCAACAGGACATCAACAGGAAATTGCTGGAGGTTCAAGTTGGATTCAGGCAAGGATATGGAATGAGTGACATATTGTGACATCAGATGGATCTTGGCTGAAATCAGGGAATCTCAGAAAGATGTTTACCTGTGCTTTATTGACTAAACAAAGACTTTCGACTGTGTGGATCAGGACAAGCTATGGACAACATTGCAAAGAATGGAAATTCAAGAGCACTTCTTTATGCTCATGAGGAACCTGTACATAGAGCAAGAGACTGTCATTCAAACAGAACCAGGGGATATGGAATTGTTTAAAATCAAGAAAGTTGTGTGCCAGGGCTGTATTCTTTCTTTATACTTATTCAATTTGTATGCTGAGCCAATAATCTGAGAGCCTGGATTATATGAAGAAGAACATGGCATCAGAATTAGAGGAAGACTCATTAACTTGCAGTATGCAGATGATACAACCTTGGTTGCTGAACGTGGACTTAAAATACTTACTGATGAAGATCAAAGACCACAGCCTTCAGTATGGGTTGAACCTTAACGTAAAGAAAACAAAAATCATCAACCCTGGGCCAATAAATAACATCATGGTAAGTGGAGAAAAGATTTAAGTTGTCAAAGACTTCTTTTTGCTTGGATCCATAATCAACATGCATGGAAGAAACAGTCAATAAATCAAATGACATACTGAATTAGGCAAATCTGCTGCACAAGACCGCTTTAAAGTGTTCAAGAGTTAAGGTGTCATTTGAAGGATTAAGGTGTGCCTGACCCAAGCTATGGCATTTTCAATAGCCTCATATGCACGTGAAAGTTAAACAATGAATAAGGAAGACTGTAGGATAATTGATGCATTTGAGCTATGCTGTTGGAGAAGAATATTGAAAGTATCACATACTGTCAGAAAAACAAATCTGTGTCTTTAGATGCAAGGATGGACAGACTTCATACCTCATACTTCAGACATGTTATCAGGAGGGCCAGTCCCTGGAGAAGGACATCATGCTTGGTAAAGTGGAGCATCAGTGAAAAAGAGAAAGACCCTCAACAAGATGGGTTGGCACAGCGATAGTAGCAATGGGCTCAAATGTAAGAGTAATTGTGAGGATGGCGCAGTGTTTAATTCTGTTGTGCATAGGGTCACTGTCAGTTGGAACCAACTCAATCGCACCTAACAATAAAGACAAGAAGCTTCATTATCAGTATTTCACAAAATCCTTAGCAATTTTTCTCAGTGTAACTTTATTGAGTACAGGGTCTCTGAAGCCAGACTGACTAGATTAAAACCCCATTTTGTGACTAAGTAGGCATACAAATGTAATCAGGTAAGTAACTTAACCTCTTTGTATTTTAATATACTTACAGTGAAGTGGAAATAAGAACAGTATCTATCCCCTTGCATTATTGTGAGCTTTAACTCAGTTAATATATATAAAGAATTCAGAACAGGACCAGCCCATGGTAATTGCTCAATAAATGTTGTCTTATTAAATAAATGTTATTATTTCTACTGTTTGATTAAGCATCCCCTGAAGACTACCCTGTGTGGAGGCCTAAGTGAAGCCTGGAGACATAGAATGAGATAGGGCCTGAGGACCCTATCTCAGTAACAGATTCTTATGAGATGGTTCTATAAGTTAGGTACTGGGTTGCTAAGCACAAGGTGAGCAGTTTAAACCCACCAGTTACTCCTTGGGAGAAAAACAAGTCTGTCTTCTTTTATAAAGATTTGTTATTGTTAAGTGTTGTAGAGTCAGTTCTGATCCATAGTAACCCTGTATAGGGTTTCTGAGGAACGACTGGTGAGTTTAAACTGCCACTCCTATGGTTCCAACTGACTCTGCAGTCCAGAACATTAACCCACAGCGCCACACTTTACAGCCTCAGAAATCCTATACAGGGTCACTATGAGTTGGGATCAACTCAATGGCAGTTGGGTTTATGGTGGAGGGAAACTCAGAGACTGCAAGAGCAAGGTGGTAGGGGGAAGCCGGTGAGGTCCCTCAACCCAGCCTGGCTTCAGGAGAGTCTTCCTAGAGAGTCTGCCGTTGTGTCCCTATCTTATGAAATGTTGCTCTGGCCCTAAGCTCTATAAAGTCTCTCATGACTAGATGACTAGGAAGTGTGATGAACTGCTACAAA
The DNA here is from genome assembly GCF_000296735.1 of Chrysochloris asiatica. Lineage (NCBI taxonomy): Eukaryota > Metazoa > Chordata > Mammalia > Afrosoricida > Chrysochloridae > Chrysochloris > Chrysochloris asiatica. Next base: position 14,951,352 of record NW_006408592.1, on the reverse strand, counting down.
TTTGACTAGCTGTAAGAGAAGCCAAGAGGTAATTTTGGAGATTATAAACCCACTTAATCTGTGGCACTGTGGAATAAAGAACTAGAATGAGATGTTGGTTTGAACCACAAGGCTGGCGGTTCAAACTCACCAGCTGCTCCTTGGGAACCCTGTATAGTGTCACTATGAGTTGGAACCAACTCAACAGCACTTAACAAAAACAACAAATTCTTTGGTGAGCCTAAACATTTGGTTTTTGTGGCTTCAAATTTTCTTTTGCAGTTAGGAAATGGTACAACATAGTTCAATCTGAAAAACTGAATTGTAGCTTGGATTTTGTTTTTGTTGTTGTTATCCTGGGAACTAGTGGAAAAAAACATCTGGTTGATAGCTTTCAAAATTAAGGTTCTCATCTGTTATTTGAAAAGTGAATATAGGCATTGGAAATAACCTAAATACCTAGCAATAAAAGAATATAGTAAAGTGTATATACCATAGCCAACTGAATTGTGGTATATCTGTAAAACGGAATATTATACAGTTATTTTTTATGATATTTGCAAGTATTTTTAATGTCATGAAAAAAGCTTATGAGAGAATATGACACACAAAAGTTAATATTAACTCTATTATGTAAAAAAATCCCTAGATAAAATATGGGAAGAAGATAATAGCTAATGTTAACAATGGTTATTGCTAGTTAGAGAGTACTGGTGCATCACTGTAGGATAAGCACTGCACTGCTAACCACAAAGTTGGTCGTTCAAATCCACTAACTGCTCCTCAGAAACCCTATACAGGGTTTCTAAGAGTTGGAATTGAATCGATGGCACTTATAAACAATCATTGCTAGTGGCTCCAATTACGAGTGATTTTGAATGCTTTTTTTTCCTGTATTTTCAAACTGTCTACCATAACAATGTATTAGCTTTTTAAAAAAGTTTTATTGAGATCTCATTTACGTACCATACGGTTTACCCATTGAAAGCGTATAATTCAATGGTTTTTCGTATATTCGCGTAGTTGAGCAACCATCACCAAAATCTAATCTGAGTCCACTTTCATCATCCTAACAAGAAACCTCAAACCCATTAGTAGTCGCTCTCCATTTCTACTCAGCACTTCCCCTTCTATACCTCAGCCTGAAACAACCAATGACCTACTTTCTGTCTCTAAAAATAAGTTGTTGTCAAGTAGATTGTAACTTATGGTGACCCTATGTGTGGTAGAGTGCACACAGTGTACTGATTTTTTTGGAAGTAGATTACCAGATCTTTCTTCTGAGGCAGCTCTGGGTGGACTCGAACCTCCAACTTTTCAGTTAGCAGCCCAACATGTTAACTGTTCATACCACCCAGGAACTCGTTTTATCTCTATGCTTTTATTGTTGCTGTTAGGGTAGATGAGTTTATTTGGACTCAAAGTTACCCCATGTGACAGAGTAGAATTGTCCCATAGGGTTTCTTAGGCTGCAATCTTCAGTTAGCAGCCAAGCAGTTAACCAGTGCTCCTTCTGCATCTACAGATATGTCTCTTCTATACAGTTCATATCAATGGAATCATATAATATGAGCTTTTTTTTGTCTGTCTTCTGTCACTTAGTATGTTTTCAGGGTTCATCCATGTTGTATTATGTGCCAATACTTCACTCCTTTTCTTGCTGAGTAATATTCATTGTATGGCGATATCACATTTTCTTCATTCATTCATCTATGGATGAACATTTGAGTGGTTTCCTCTTTTTGGCTATGAGCTTTCATGAAAAAGATTTTGTGTGGACGTACACTTCTAGTTCTCTTGGGTATATATATCTACGTGTGAAATTTCTGGATCATATGGTACTCACATTTTGAAGTAGTATCAAACTGTTTTCCATAGTGAATGCATCATTTTTACATTCTAATTAACAATGCACAAGGGTTCCACCTTCTCCATATCCTATCTGACCCTTGTTATTGTCTGTTAAATATAAGCTATACTTAACTATATTTATTATAGTTATCCTGGTGGTGGTGGTTATGTGCTGTGGAGTTGGTTCCGACTCATAGCGACCCTGTACAGGGTTTCCGAGGGTGTAAATCTTTACCAGAGCAGAAAGCCTCATCTTTTCTCCCGCAGTGCAGCTGATAGTTTCAAACTGCTAACCTTGCGGTTCACTGGCCAACTTGTAACCACTATGCTACCAGAGCTCCTTTTCTATGCTATCTTAGTGGGTATGAAATAGCTCATTGTGGTTTTAATTTACATTTCTCTAATGGCTAATGGAAGGAGCTCTAACAACATAGTGGTTATGAATCGGGCTGCGAACCACAAGGTCAGTAGTTTGAAACTACCAGCTGCTCCTCAGGAGAAAGATGAGGCTTTCTATTCCCGTAAAGATTTACAGCCTCGGAAGTGTTGGAACCGACTCCATGGCACATAACAACAACAACAACAATGGCTAATGGAAAAGTCCTGGTATGGCTTTGTAGGATAAGCATTGGACGGCTAACTGAAAGGTCAGTGGTTCAAACCCACCAGCTGCTTCTCAGAAACCCTATACAGGGTCACTGTGAGTCAGAATCAACTGGACAACACTTAAAAACAACAACAATGGCTAATGGAGGGAGTGCAGTGGCTCTTTAGGATAAACAATGGACTGTGAACCACAAGATCGGTAGTTGAGCCCATTAGCCACTCTGCAGGAGAAAGATGAGGCTTTCTACTTCTGCAAAGATTTACAGCCTCACAAACCCTACGTTGTTGTTGTTGTTGCTGTTAAGTGCTGTCGAGTCAGTCCCAGCCCATAGTGACCCTGTACAGGGTTTCCGAGGATCCATTGGTGAGCTTGAACTGACTTGTGGTTCAAACCGACTTTGCAGTCCAGTGCATTAATCCACAGCGCCACCCCAGAATTCCCTGTACAGGGTGGATATTAGTTGGAACCGTCTCAATGGCACTCAATAACAACAACAATGGCTAATGAAGCTTTGGTGTGGTGCTGTAGGATAAGCACGAGACTGTAAACCATACAGTTGATGGTTCAAACCCACCAGCCACTCCTCAGAAACCCTATACAAGGTTGCTGTGAGTTAGAACCCACTGGACAGCATGCAACAACAATATCTAATGGTGTTGAGCACCTTTTCAAGTGCACATTGGCCATTTGCAATGAAGGTGTTGGGGAAAAACAAGTCTTCAGGAATGATGGAATACAAATTGAAATGTTTCCACAAACTGATGCAGCACTAAAGTGCACCTGTCTTTGCCAAGATATATGGAAAATTCCTATCTGGCTAACAGATTGCAAGAGTTATTTGTGCCCATTCCAAAGAAAGATGACCCAACAGAATAAGAAAATCATGGAACAAAATCATTAATATCATATGCAAATAAAAATTTGCCAAAGATAATAAGAACAACAACTACCACAGTTGCAGTAGCACATCAACAGGACACTGCCAGAAATTCAAACTGGATTCAGAAGAAGACATGGTACGAGGGATATTACTGCTGACATCAGATGGATCTTGATTGAAATCAGAGAATACCAGAAAGATTGTTACTTGTGCTTTACTGACTATGCAAAGGTGTTTGACTGTGGATCTTAACAAACTATGGCTACCATTGCTAAGAATTAGGACTCCAGAACACTTGATTGTGCTCATAAGGAACCTGTACATAGACCAAGATGACGTAGTCATTAGAACAGGACAAGGGGATACTGAATGGTTCAAAATCAGGAAGTTGTGTGTCAGGGCTATATTCTGTCACCATACTTATATAATTTGTATGCTGAGCAAATACTCAGAGAAGCTGGATTATGTGAAGACATCACATCAGGATCAGAGGAAACTCATTGTATGTGTTAGATAGATGACGCAATCATGCTTGGTGGAAACAAACAGGACTTGAAATGATTACTGATGGACATCAAAGACCACATGGCCTTTAGTATGGATTGTACCTCAATGTAAAGAAAATTAAATTCCTTACAACTGGACCAGTAAATAACATCATAATAAGTGAATAAAAGATTGAAGTTGTCAAAGACTTCATTTTGCTTTGAATCCACAATAAATGCTCATGGAAATAGCAGTCAAGAAATCAAATGACATATTGCATTAGGAAAGTCTACTGCAAAAGACCTCTTTGAGGTATTAAAGAGCAAAGATGTCACTTTGAGGACCAAAGTGAGACTGATCCAAGTCTTGGTATTTTCATTTGCCTCATATGCATGTGAAAGTTGGACAATGATTAAGGAAGAACAGAGAAGAATCTATGCATTTGAATTATGGTGTTAGAGACGGATATTAAAAACAAATTATTAACAAACAAATCTGTCTTGGAAGAAGTATAGTCAAAATGCTCTTTAGAAGCAAGGATGCCAAGAGTTCATCTCTTGTACTTGAACATGTTGTCTGGAAAGACCAGTCTCTGGAGAAGGACACCATGCTTAGTAAAGTGGAGGGTCAGTGAAAACAGGAAGACCTTCAATGAGATGGCACCTACCAACAACAACAACAACATTGGTCATTTATGTATTTTCTTTGGAGAAATGTCTATTTAGTTTCTTTGATCATTTTAAAATTAGTTTATTTGTCATAAGAGTTATTTTTATTTTTATGAATACTAAACATTTAGATTTCTGGTGTGGCATTGTAGGATCAGCACTGGACTGCTAACCTCAAGGTCAGCAGTTCAAACCCATCAGCTGCTCCTTGGAAACCCTATACAGGGTCACTAGTCGTAGGAACCGAGTTGACAGCACTTAACAACAACAAAAATAACTAAACATTTATCAGATATATGATTTACAAATATTTTCTCCCATCTGTGGATTGCCTTTTCGTTTTGTTTTTTTTTTTTAAAAAAACTTATTGTGAATTGATTGAAGGTTTAGAGAGATCATCAGTTTTACATTCAACAAATTATACTTTGTTTCATCTCAATGATTGCAATCCCCTCCATGCAACAACAGTCATCCTACTTCCTCCCTATGATTCCCGTTTCCATTCCACCCTCCTTTTCATCCCTTCTCAACTTTGTCCTTAGGTAAATGTTGCCCTTTTGATCTTGAATGACTGACCATTAAATGGTGAGCATATTTTACTAATATTGTTGTCCCCAATATATACCTATCTTACTGCTTAGCTGAAAATTGGATCATGAGAGTGAGTTCCATTCCAAACTTGAAGGGTCATAGTCTAGGGTTTCTCTAGTCTCTTTCTAACTAGTAAGCCTGGTCATTTCTTTACAATTTTGAGGGTTTTTTTTACACATTTTCTCCCACTCTATCCAGGACCTTCTAATGTGATCCCTTTCAGAGTAGTTGGTAGTGGTAGCTGGGTGCCATCTAGGTCTCAGAGTCATGGTATCTGATGTTCACCCGCTTCATTCGCCCACTGGACTAGTTGATTCCAAGTATCTTCAATTTTCATCACTCTTCTGCACATGGAAACACCAGTAATCGCACCTTAGATGGCTGCTCATGAGCTTTTAAGATCCCAGTCACTACTCACCAAATAGAATGTAGACTATTGTCTTTGTGGGCTATGTTTTATCAGTTGACCTAGTGTCCCCTGAGACTATGGTCCTGAGCCCCTAGGTCCAGCAACTCACTGCCTTAAGATGTTTGATAATATCTAAGTTTTCCTCATTTTGCCCACTGTATGCTCTACCACATTCATAGGTATGTTTGCAGCAAAGTTAAATACCCATGTACAAATAGTCTTTCAAACCTTTATATATTTGTTGGTATATATTTTTGCTCTCTTGATGGCATCATTTGTAGTACAAACGTTTTTAATTTTGATGCAGTCCAATTTTATCTTTTTTTTCTTTTTTCACTTATACATTGGTGATTTATCTAAAAAAATATTGCCTGACCCAAGGTTACAAAAATTTACTTTTCTGTTTTCTTGTAAGAGTTTTATATCTCTTTGAAGATGGGCTTCTTTGGCTTTCTCCTGTTAACCTGTGTGTGTTCCCGGCAACCAGTCAACCAGGGCCTGGTAAATTGTTAAGTGCTGTAGAGTCTGTTCTGACTCATAGCAACCTTGTATAGGGTTTCCAAGCCTGTAAATCTTTGCACCAATAGAAAGCCTTTTCTTTCTGCCATGGGATGGCTGGTGGTCTTAAATCACTGACTTTGTGGTTTGTAGTCCAGAGCTTATCCTACAGAGTCACCATGCTCTGGGCCTGGTAAATGTTGTTGTTAAGTGCTGTTATGATTCCGACCCATAGTGATCCTGTATAGGGTTTCCAAGGAGCAGCTGGTGAGCTTAAACCACCGACCTTGCAATTAAAAGGACTTTGCAATCTGACACATTAGCCCACAGTGGCACACCAGGATTTAACAACAACAATTCAGTACACAAGGCTGTTGTTGTTGTTGTTGTTGTTAAGTGCTGTTGAGTCACTCCCGATGCATTTCCACCTGGTATATGGTTTCCAAGGAGCATCTGCTGTGGATAGTTTTACTTGTTTTCACCACTCTGTCCAGGTCAGGGGTTGTAAATTTGAAAAGAAGTTTCGATTCTACAGGAGGATGCTGTGGAGTTGGGAAAGAGACAGATGCCAATCCTATCTAGAAGCAGAATCTTTGATGTGTGTGGGGAAATGTGAAATTGTTCACTATAGATTAGTAAATCAATACAAGTATAAACCCATGTTTACCTTGTTTCTGGGCAATCTGACACTACAGTTGAAAAATCACTCTGGCAGCTCTGTGGAACATTAATGTCTTGAGGATGGAGATAGGTGGAGACTATTGGTTGTTTGGAGAAGAAGGCACAATTACAGATAGTTAGAAGAGGGGTCTGGGTGGCACAAGCAGTTTGTGATGGACTTCTAAGCTAAGGTTGGCAACCTGAACCTACCCAGCAGTTCTGAGGAATAAAGGTCTGGTGAACTCCTTCTGTAAAGATTGTTGTTAAATGCTGTGGAGTCGCTTCCGAATCACAGCAAGATCCTGTATAAGGCTTCTAAGGAGCGGCTGGTGGGTTTGAACTGCTGATCTTGTGGCTAGCGCCACACCAGAACTCCCAGTAAAGATTACAGCCAAGGAAACCCTATGAAGCAGCTCCCGACATGTTATCACATGAGCTGGTTGACTCCTGGTGTGGCGCTGTGGGTTAATGTGCTGGACTCAAGGCTGGTTTGAATCGCAAGGTTGGCGGTTGAAGCTCGCTAGCCACTCCTCAGAAACCGGATACAGGGTCGCTATGGGTCGGAACTGACCTGACAGCACGTAACAACAATAACAAGGCAGGAAGTTCAGGACCCGGAAAACCCAAATTGCTTTAGTACTCTGGCTGCATTCTCTTTTAGGGTCTCAAGCCCACTTTTCCGGTCCTGTGTTATTTTTGCCCTGATTTACCTTATGTCCTAAGAGTTGGTTATACCTTTCTATAAAAACAAAACAAACACACTTTATTTCGTGGGAATCCTGGGGGTGGGTTGTTCTGCTTCTGGACTCCCATGGAAGACACTGAGGTACACAGGTTTTATCAAGCAAGGGCTTGCTAGAAGGTTCCTGGGCACATCCCACCCCCGCCTCAATTAAATCAGGCCACACACACACACACAAATTAAGGTTCAGAAACACGGCTACATAAAATATTGACTGAAATATCAGGAACCCTGAAATTACAGCCTGAGGAGTGTCTAGGTCTGGCAAGCACTCCCTTCCCGGATCACTCCGCTTCCCCGGCCTCAGGGGAAGGAGTGGGCAGGGCAAACCAGAAGCCCTGGGGTGGGTCTGGCGCCAGAACTCGGCCTACGGCGGCGGTGGGCGGAGTCTCCCCGTCGGCCGGTCTCAGTGACGGGAGCCGGCCCCGCCCCGAGGCCGACCTAGCCCCCGGGCGCAGGGCCCCGCCCCTACGGGGAGAGAGGGCGGGGCGCCAGTCGGGCGCGCGAGCTGGGCCGGAGCCAACCTGGGCGCCCGCGGAGCCGAACGCTGCGAGCGGAGCACTGGGGCGGAGGCGCACACGATGGCTCCGGCCGGGGACCGGGAGGGCTACTGGGGGTCCACGACCTCCACACTGGACTGGTGTGAGGAGAACTACGCAGTGACCTGGTATATCGCCGAATTCTGTGAGTACGAGTAGAGGCACCTGGGCAGCCGGCCTGAAGCAGGGAGGGACGGAGAGAGGGCTCCCGGCCTGAGGGGGAGCCGCGGTGTGAGGAAGGGAAAGGGCGCGGAGCAGGGAGAGGGCGAACCTGATGGAGAGCAGGTTTGAGCCGCGGAGCGCCATGGGGGATGCTACAGTCCAGTGTATCGCGTGAGGAGTGCTGGGGTCTGGAAGGACTGAAGGGGGCCCTTGAGATTGGGGTCGGAAGAGAAGTGGGAGTCCCTGCAGGACCCCGGAGGAAGCCTGAAGAACTGGGTAGGGCTGGGAATTTCACCTGATGGGCGGATGGGCCAGGCTGGGGACAACCCTATTAGAGCTGGGGAGTGTGGACGGGGGACTCTGCCCGTTTCCTTGAGGCCGCAGGACACCTGCTCCTACTATTGCTGCGCCACCGCAAGGACCCAGAGAAGGGACCCGTTCCCTGCTTAATCCTCCCCCATATACGTGAAAACTCGCCCCGAAGATACCCCAAGATATCTTCCTGTCCCAGAGCCCCATCTAGTCTAACTGTCCCCCCGCCCCAGGACTGGAAGGCAGAGCGAATCATCTGTGGACCTTCTTGCTCAGGGCAGGCACCCAAGAGCACAAGAGACCTTCTCTCTGCTCTGTTCTTCCTATTCCACTATCTAGGGGTCAGGGGTCATCTAAGGACATTATTTCCACTGGCTGGAGCTTCTCAGGATTTGGGGCAGAACCCTCCTCCAGCTGCTGCCCTGACAGGCACTGCTGGCCAGGTCAGATTTTTGCTCTGTGTGTGTGTGTTACTAGGCTAGGTGAGCACAGGAATTAGCTGCCACTTATTTTAACATTGTTTACATTGGTCAGGTCTTGAGAGCACACGATTTGATCCTCCTTTCAGGCACCTGCTTCTAATAAGGTAGAGAGGATATTCTTTGACTAACTGCTATTGCTTTCTTTGAATTGAATCCCTTTCTGAGGACAAAACTGCTTTTAGCCAAACTTCCAATTGTTGGATCCCTCTCACAGCTATGTGTATTTATTTGACTTGGTAGGAAAGAAGGGTCGCTATGAGTTGAAACTGACTCACTGGTGGGTAATCCTACTTTAAGGATTCCTGGTGACACAATGATTGAGTGCTTGGCTTCTAACCCACTGTGGAAGAAAGATGTGGCAGTTTGCTTAAAGATTACAGCTTTGGAAAACATCTGGGGACAGTTCTGCTATATCCATAAGGTCTCTGTGAGTCAGAATCAATTCAACAGCAATGGGTTTGGTTCATCATATTTTGTTCTCTTCCCAGTAATTGACTAGGGTAAGTTAAAAAAGAAAACAGTTCTTTTTGCAGTTTTTAGAACTTTAATACCATTACCGTTTAACCATGATTAAGGTGAGAGTCACTTTTCCTGAGCTACTAGTTTAAATTAATAATTTGTATAAAATAATGATGGTAACAGGATCATTTGCAGTGTAATTACTTGGCACCCAAATGTTGGCAAGGAAAACACTTTAGCAACTTGTTGGATCATGTTGGCAAGCCCATGCCTGGACCAGAGGACTCCCATGATCGTGAGGGGAGGAACTTTAAATTGTGCTTTGTGCTGTGTAACATGGGAAAGAGAAACTCAGGAGTCTTCAAATATTGGATGTACTGTCATATAGAACAATCAAACTTTCTATATTTCTCTCAAATGCAGAATTAGATCTTATGAGTGGAAACTGTGAAGAAGGAGATCTTGCTTCAACATAAGGAAAACTTTCTAACCAAGTTGAAATTGTGCTGGGGTGGGAGGTAGAGGACTTTTTGTCACTTAGAGTGTTAAAGCAGACATTGCTCAAATAATTCATGTGAGTATTTTTGGGAAAATTAATTGGTTAGCAGAGAAAAGAGGCTGGCCTTAATTGACCTTTAGGTCCCTTTGCAGCGTTACGGATCTATAAGGATAATAATGATCTTTAGTTTAGAACCAAAGTTTTGGATTAAAATTGAGAGAGAAAACTGGCAGTTAAGTCATGTGGACAGTAAGAGAGCAAGATACTACTGCTCTGGCAGATAGCTCTGAGAAATGGGAAATGGCTTTAGTTCTCCTTGTTCTCAGAAGAGGAAACTGAGCAGACAGACTGCAGGGAGGGTTTTGACATAGGAATCCGAAGAGGTGCAAGAAGAAGATGAGTGAATGTTGGCATCCCTTTGCACATGTGCCATGGGAAAAGTGATCTGGAGGAAGTTGAGGTCAGGTCTTGAAAACGTTTGCAAGTGGTTGGTATTTATCAGAACTTCAATAAGAAAATTTGATCTTTGAAAACTATGCTGATTAGTAGTTATGTATTTAAAATATGTGTTTAAAATAAATGCCATCTTATATTTGTATTAATGATAGTAATATTAAGGATGAGGATAATAGTAGATATTTAAGTGCTGTGTGCCATACTTTGCTAAGCACTTCACATATCCAATCTCTCTTGATCGTTACAATAATCCCAACAGAAGGTATTAGTATCGTCTCTATTTCACAGATTAGGAAATTGAAACTCTAAAAAAAGTTATTTATTGAAGGTTGCATAGATAGTAAGTGGTACAAAGGTAGTATTCAATTTCAAGTGTGATGCTAAAGTTACTATACTGCATTATGTCCCCATCAGTATTTACATCATAACATTAATGGTTTTGCTCTTGCGTGTAAGGAATGAGAGCAGACATGAAATACTATGCTATCACAAAGGACAAATTGAATAACTATTTCAGCATTGTTGTTATTGCCCTCGAATTGGCTCTGACTCATAGTGACACAAAGCTCAAAAGAATGAAAGAAGCACTGCACTGCCCAGTCCTGCACCATCCTCACAATTGTTGTTACGTTTGAGTCCATTGCTGCTGCCACTGTGTCAATCCATCTTAGCATTGTTGTTGTTAAGTTCCGTTGAATTGCTTCTGACTCATAGCGACTGTGTATAGGGTTTCCAAGGAGCAGCTGGTGGGTTTGAACTGCTGATCTTGAGTAGGTCTGACCTCCAGTGCTGATCCTACAGTGCCACACCAGGAATCTCAGCACTAGCATGTATGTATTTCAGCATTAAAGTATACGTATTTTGGGTAGTACTAAGATGAATTTGGGAAATTGTGTGTTCAGCTATGACAGTGTTTCTTAGTCACTTTCAGCACTTAACTGAAAAGATATGTTTTTAGCATCACCCAGTATAATTTCAAATTCTTTTTTGTTTGAGTAGACTGCAGGATCAGGAGGAAAGGGTGGAAAGTATGCCTGCTAGTTGTGATATGTGTCTTGGTATGCTAGAAATTATAGGTACCAGCTGCCACCTTATGGAGTGTGGTGGCTCTGTAGGATAAGAACTGGGCTGCGGACAACAACATTGGTGGTTTGAGCCCACCAGCTGCACTGTGGGAGAAAGAGGCTTGCTGCTCCTGCAAAGACTTACAGCCGCCGAAACCCTATACGTGGCCGCTATGAGTTGAAACTGACTCGATGTCACTTAACAAGAATAACAATGGGACCTTATAAATGATCATGCAAGTTGAAACCAGGCAAAGCAAATAATGAATGGCATAAGTTATAATTGTTCTGTGACCTGTATAATGTTTTGTTAATCACTAAACATTTTCTTACTGTTCTTTATAAGTCTATAAGGAAATGAAAAGAAAAATAGTACAACTAACACTAATCTTTATTTGTTGTTATTGTTGTTGAGCCTATTCATGGCAACCCATGTGTTACAGAGTAGAAGCTCCTTTGGGTTTTCTTGGCTGTAATCTTCATGGAAGCAGATTATCATGATGCTAACCTTTAGGCTAGCAGTTGAGTGTACAGTATAATTTGGCACACTGTAATAAAACATTAGGAACTTTGAGAATGAAACTTTTATTTGTAAAAGAACTTATTAAGAGTAGTTTAAACAGTACTTAGCTTTTTCTTGTCATATAACTTACGGTATAGAGTAAGCATCTTTTTTATAATTTGGAAAATTTCTACATTTGGATTGTTGTTAATAAGTGCTATCGAGTCAGTTCCAATCATAGTCACCTTCTGTATAAGGTTTCTGAAACTAAATCTTTGCAAGAGCAGAAAACTTCATCCTTCTCCTATGGAGAAGCTGATAGGCTTGAAACACCAACCTTGTGGTTCAAAATCCAATATTTTATCCTTTACACTTTCAATATTGTAAAATATCTCTGAGAGTTCCTTTAATGGAAAGTTTTTTGGTGGTGTTACTTCTGGGTCATTGTCATCTTTTTTGCTGCAACTACTTACTCCATTGTTGTTGTTGTTAAGTGCCTTCGAGTCGGTTTCAACCCATAGCAACCCTGAATAGGGTTTCCGAGGCTGTAAATCTTTACGGGAGCAGATCGCCTCATCTTTCTCCCGTGGAGCAGCTGGTAGTTTCGAACTGCTGACCTTCTGGTTCGCAGCCCGATTCGTAACAACTACGCTGCCAGAGCTCCTTTACCTTCACTAAATTTCTCCGGTTGAATGTCTAGAATTTCTTCAAGGGCAGCAATGTTGACATTCCCAAGGTGAGCTATTTCTCTATTAACTCCGTTTATGTTCAATTAGAATTTCATTTCTGCTATCACTTTCTGTTTTTGTTGCACTTTCATTGTTATTGGCTAGTTTCTTCTTCTGGTTATTCATTTTTATAGAGTGTCACGAGTTTATGTCACCAAGATTCAAGGAGTTAACACAACTACACACTTCGTTGTTTGTATGTGGACCAAATAACAGATGGGTTTGTTTATGGTATGGAAGTATGTATACTGTTCTCTGGTTGCCATTTATGCAGCTTAATTTAGGATTATTTTGGCAGATATTGGTTGTTGTTGTCAATCAGGTGTATAGCTGCTGGTATTGGCTCTTGTCTGGTGGGTGGGGTTGGGGCTGTAGAAAGTACAGTTGTAGCTGGGCTGTATGGGTCACAATTGCTGTCGCCTGTTGGGTGATGCAAGAAGGAAAATAACACAAGAAAGAAAGGAAAAAAAGAAGAAAACAAACAAGTAAACAACAGCTGAAAAAAGAAAGCATTAAAGGGAAAAAAGGCAGCAGCTAGAAAAAGAATACAAAAACTGAAAAGAGGAGAGAGAGGGAAGAAAAAAATAACAGCAAAGAAAAAGAAAAAAGAGTTAAACACAATTAGGGCGAGGGTTGAGTTCTAGAGACCAGAGTATAGTAATGAAAAATCAAGAGAAAAAAAGTGGGGGGGAGAGAAGATGCAGCCTGTGGTGGGGGGAGGAGAAGCAGAAAAAATAAAAGAAGAAATGAAAGCAGAGATAGGAAGGATAGAAAGCAAGCGTAGCTGAATAAGAAGAGAAAGAATAAACAATGAAAGGGAAAAAAAAATCAGAGCAGGTGTCAGACCCAGAGAGAAGAAAATTCTGGGGTCTCCTGCAGCCAAGGACCTTACATGATAAGTGGGCAAGAGGTGATTCGGTGACACTCCTGGTCCTAGATAGAGTTCCTATGGTGGTGGTGGTGGTGGTTATGTGCTGTGCAATCAGTTACGACTCATAGAGACAGGGTTTCCGAGGCTGTATATCTTTACGGGAGCAGAAAGCCTCATTCTCCTACGGAACAGCTGGTAGTTTTGAGCTGCTGACCCTGAGGTTAGCAGCCCAATTCGTGAACACTATGATTTTTGGGCACCCAATCTAGAAGTAGTGTGTGCAGATTCCAAAGGAATTGATGGGTCAGGGTATTTCCATCCTAGAGGGCAGCCAAGGGCAAGAGTTCCTGCTAGTTCAGGGCTGGCCAGAACCACTGTGCAGGTCTGGAGCAGGCCACACTTGATTCCATGCACCTGGGTTGGTGCTGCTAGCTCTCATCTCACTTTGCTGTGGCTCACAACTGCAACTTACCAACATGTGGCTCTGACCTCCCGGATAGCAGGAACTTTGCTGGAAGTGTATGCCGGCAGGTGCTGGCCATGCCTCTGGTCACCAGAGCAATATGAAGTAAAAAAAAATTTTGTACCTTTCTTTCTGCCAATAAGTGACATGTTTCTGTGCTGCACCACCAACCACTCTGTACCTTTAAAGCCACTCACAAAAGTTCAAGATGGCTGCACTGAGCCTGGCTGGCTGGCACAAACCACTCATATCTTTATTCCCACCCCCTGTGTCTGTTCAGCTGCTTCTCCTAGTTAGGGCTAGTCCAGGACTGGCCAGGGCTGGTTCTACAGGTTTGGAGCAGAGTTCACCTGAATCCAGGTGCCGGGGTTGCTTTGGATAACTCCTGACTCACTTGATGGGACTCAACGACTGTACTGTTCACCCCTGAGCGGCTCCAACCACTGGGGGAGCAGGAGCTTCACTGGGGGTATATGTGGGTAGGACTAGTCACACCTCTGGTCACCAGAGGAATGTGGAGAATTTAAAAAAATTTTTACACCTTATCTCCATGAGACAGCTTCTGCAATACTGTTACACTGTTTTGTTTCTAGAGCCACTCACCAAGGTTTAAGATGGTTGTGCCATGTCTTTGTCAACTGGCACAGGTCACCAGTCTATCTCCTTCCTGTGTCTGTTCAGCTTCTTCTCCTAGTAAGCATTCAGTCCACTTCTTTATCCCTTCCTCTGAAGCTCAGGGTCCCAAGACTATCATCTGCATCTGTTTCATGATTTTCTGTATCTTTGTTGTAGAGGGTCTGTGTAGCGTTTCTGCCTAGTCTGCCATCTTGCCATCTCCACCTCCTCTAATCTTGATGCTATGTTATTCTTTTTATAGTTCTTGGATTATTTATTCAGCATTCTGATTGAATAAGTAAGGATACAACCCTGCTGCACACCTTTTCTGTTTTTAAACCATTTGATTTATAGACAGGTTCTGCATGAGCACATTTCAATGTTCTGGAATTCCCATTCTTCATGATGTTATCTATAATTTGTCATGATGCACACAGTTGAATGTCTTTGCATAGTCAAAAATAATGCAGGTAAACATCTTAATATTATTCTCTGCTTTCAATCAAGATTCATCTGACAATAGCAGTGATATACTTTATTCCATATTCTCTTCTGAAGCCAGCTTGAACTTCTGACAGTTTGCTGTCGTTATAGGTTACAGGCTATAATATCGTTATTGTGAAGTGCTGTCAAGTTGGTTCCAATTCATAGCAACCCATTATACAACAGAGCATAACACTGCCCAGTCTTGGAACATCCTCACAGTCATTTGCCAGTGTTGCACCTGCTGTATCAATCTGCCTCATTGAGGATCTTCCTCTTTTTCATTACTGACCCTCTACTTTACTAAGCAATAAATTTACCAAATTGTTAATGACTTTTCTCTTTTTTATTAATCAAAAGCACATATAACTATCAATCAGAGGAGAATTACTTACTGTTATTACACTGTATTGATCTGTATGAGATATAGTCACTAATTACCTAAATGTACTTATATTGATATAATTTTAATCCAAAACAGAGCAGCATAATCTTTTAGTTGCCATCTTAGGTGAATAAATGTGATTTTGGAGATATTTTAAATATCCAATACAAATCATAATATTGTCGTTAAGTGCCATCAAGTCAGTTCCGACTCATAGTGACCCTGAATAGGGTTTCCGAGGAGTGGCTGGTGGGTTTGAACTGCCAACCTTGTGGCTCAAACTGACCTTGCAGTCCAGTGCATTATCCTGCAGCGCCATACCAGAACTCCCAGAAATCATAATAACTAACATTTATAGCCACCAATTGTCTGTCAGTTTGTCGTACTATGGTGACTTGTGTCTTAAAGTGTTAGCCTCTTTAAAGTGTTAAAAGCAAAGATGCCACTTTGAGGACTAAGGTGTGTCAAACCTAATCCATGGTGTTTTCAGTCTCCTCATGTGAATGCAAAAGTTGGACAATGAATAAAGAAGACTGTAAAGAAATGGTACCTTTGAATTTTGATGTTGGCACAGAATATTGAATGTACTATGGGCTGTAGGAAGAAAAAACAAATCTTAGCAGAAATGCAGCTAGAGTGCTTCCTGGAAGTGAGAATGGTGAGACTTCATCTCACATACTTTGGGCATGTTACCAGGAGGGACTAATTCCTGTAGAAGGATATTGTGATAGTTAAGGTTATGTGTCAACTTGGTTAGGCCATGGTTCTCAGGAGTTTGACAATTATGTAATGATGTACTTATCCTGCATTTTATGATATGATGTAGTCACCCCAGGATCTGATCTCATGTGATCAGCAAATCTATTCTGAAGGCAGTTTCCACTGTGTGTGGCCTGCACCTTCAGTTCTTTGGACTTGAACTATCAGCCTGCTATATTACCTGTCGATCTTGGTATTCAATGGTCTCTCCAGCCTGTGAGTCAGCAGTCTGCCATCTTACTTGACAATCTTTGATTTATCTGTTCCTGCACCTATGAGAGTCAAGAGAAGCCTTCCATGTGACCTATGGGCTTGGTACTTGTCAGCCTCTACAACTGTATAAACTATTTCCTTGAATAAATGTCGGTGTGGGCTAATGCATTAGACTGCAAGGTCAGTTTGAACCACAAGGTCTGCAGGTCAGGATCACCAGCTACTCCTTGGAAACCCCTTACAGGGTTGCTGTGGGTCAGAACTGACTCAGCAGCACTTAACAACAACAACATACATATATGAAGGGGTTTCAAAATGTTTGTGGGTAAATTCCGTTTTTCTATGAACTTTTTGAAGCCTCCTTGTATAAACTTCACTGATTTTGCTCTCTGTTTGTGCATTCCTCTCTTGATGGTCCTAGGGTCCTCTGTTTCTGGACTGTAAGATTAACCACTCTCCTTTTTTTGTTACAAAACTTCTACCTTTACAATTGTGACAGTCGCGATTAGTCATGATAACAGTTATTCGCTATTGAATCTTAAGAATC
>NW_006408592.1:14903887-14933522 GCF_000296735.1 Chrysochloris asiatica | reverse complement strand
TCTTCTGCCTCCTCCCCCCTTCTTGTATTGCCCTCCCCAACACCCAAAATAAACCCCCCACCCCAACCCCATTGTGGTTACCTTATATTCCATTAGCTCTTTCCTTGATTAATTGATTTTGCTCTCTAGAGAACTCAGCCTAAGAGACATATGATTAGTAAAGTAGAGGGTTAGCAAAAAAGAAGAAGACCCTCAAAAAGTTAGATATAGTGGCTGCAACAATGGGCTCAGTCAGACATAGCAGTGATTGTGAGGATGGTGCAAGACTTGGCAGTGTTTTGTTCCGGTGTACTTGGGGGTCCCAATAAATCGAATCCAACTATAACACTTAACAACGTTTATAGGGTGTTTAATGTGTGAAGTTCTATGTGTGTATTATCTCCTAGGAATCCTTTCATAATCCTTAAAACAACAGTCTTAAGTTAGTTGTTGTTGTTGTTACTGAGTACCATGGAGTCGGTTCTGACTTATAGTGACCCTCCACAGGGTTTCCGAGGCTGTAAATCTTTACGGGAGCAGAAAACCTCATCTTTCTCCTGTGGAACTGCTGGTAGTTTTGAATTACCGACCTTGAAGCTAGCAGCCCGATTCGTAACCACTACGCTACCAGAACTCTTTAATTTAGTTGTTGTTGTTATGTGCCGTGGAGTCGATTCTGACTCAGAGCGACCCTATACAGGGTTTCCAAGGCTGTAAATCTTTATGGGAGCAGAAAGCCTCATCTTTTTCCTGCAGAACAGCTCACCCTGAGGTTGGCAGCCCAATTCATAACCACTGCTCTACCAGAGCTCCTTTTAATTTAGTTAGTTTCTGTTATTTAGCCCCATTTTATGTATGTGGAAATTTAGAGGAGAGAGAGATTAAATAATTAGTTTGTAATTTTTACTTCACAAGTGGCAAATTGAGGATTTGAACGCAGGCAGGCTTTTGGAAGAGAATGGCTTATTTCACCACCATCTTTAAGAGCCCTTTTCCTCTGGACATGGAATTATCATTGGCTTCTGGCTGCTTTTTGTTAGCCTCTGATGACGCTAGCCTCTCTCTGCTCTTTTGAATGTCATTCTGTCACTCTCATAAAGATCATGTTTTGTTCTCTTCCACCACCACACATACTGCACTCCCAGCCCACTTAAAAGGTTTAGTTTTGTGCAGTTTCATCATTAACGTAGTGGTTAACCCCAAGGTTGGCAGTTCAAAACTACCAGCTGTGCCACAGGAGAAAGATGAGGTTTTCTACTCCAGTAAAGATTTACAGCCTTGGAAACCCTGTGCAGGGTCACTATGAGTTGGTACCAACTCCATGGTACTTAACAACAACATGTATAACTGTTGATCTCTTTTGTGGATCTGCCTTCCAAGTTATTGGGCTTCTTGAATGTATCCTCACATTTTGCCTCTATTTCATTTCCTCTCACTTATCATTCTATAAAAAGAGCTCTGGTAGCGTAGTGGTTACGAATCGGGCTGTGAACCTTAAGGTCAGCAGTTCGAAACTACTAACCCTTCTGCGTGAGAAAGATGAGGCTTTCTGCTCCCATAAAAATTTACAGCCTCGGAAACCCTGTACAGGGTTGCTATGGGTCAGAACCCACTTGACAGCACTTAACATCAACAACATCCTTCTATAAAGAAGCTCTGGTAGCGTAGTGGTTACGAATCTGGCTGCTAATCTCATGGTCAGCAGTTCGAAACTACCAGCTGTTTGGTGGGAGAAAGATGAGACTTTCTGCTCCCATAAAGATTTGCAGCCTCGGAAACCCTGTGCATGTCACTATGAGTCGGAACCAACTCCGTGGTACTTAAAAACAACAACATCCTTCTATAACTCTTATAAACATATGAGGGGATATCAAAAAGTTCGTGACAAAGTGAAATGAAAAATAATGGAATTTTTCTGTGAACTTTTGAAGCTTCATCAATATGCTAGATTTTCTGTTATCATTACAGTCATTTAAAAAAAATTCCATAAGCATTCATTCTCTCACTATTTATAATTTTTTTATTGTGGTAAAATACTTACAGCCAAATATTAGCCATTTTTAACTATTCTTAAGTGGACAGTTCAGTGACATGATTACATTCACCATGGTCTGCAGCCAGCACAGTCTTCTCAATCTTTTAACCTGTCTCCATGTAGTCCATTTTGCTCTTTAAAAAAAAACACTCAGGCATATATAATAACGTACACCATCAAAGGGCACATTCTGCAAGTCAGCCTCCTGGCCACCATCTCTTAGTCCCTCTCTTTCCATGAATCTAGAGTCCTCAGCTGCTCCTTTTCTCCATGTCCCTGTTTCTGCCTCCATCTCTAGTGTCACTTCTTCTCTGGATAAGGTCTTGCATTCCACTTGGGCTCTTCTTCCTTGATGGTCCTAGGGTCCTTTGTTTCTGGACTGTAAGATTAAGTACTCCCCCGTTTTTGTTACAAAACTTCTACCTATACAATTGTGACAGTTGAAATTAGTCATGATAATAGTTACTCACTATTGAATCTTAAGAATCTTATCCCCATCTCTTTTAACCAGACTCCTCTAGACAAGATGAAAACTATTCAGTGGGGACTCTTTCTCTCCCCACCCATTATTAAGCTAAACTCCCCCTTGAAACCTTATAAGCCAGTCACTTTGTGCCTTTATTGCCCCCTCATTTTAGGTAGCTAATGTCTAAATTGTCCATTGCTATCTACCCTGTGTACAGAGGGGTTAGCATTGATACTTGATGTGAAGACTTCTTCCCTCTATGTTAGTATTTAGAGTTACTACCTCCATGAGTATAGTTACTACCTCAAATTCATCAAATTGTAGCAATTTACCCTCATTTCCTTTATCAAAACTTGTTTTGTTCTTCTTCTTCTTTTTTTTTTTTTAATCTTCCTCTAGTCGAGTTGTGATTATCAAACCATTGAGACTAGGTCAGATGGGTACTATCTGCAAGTTTGGGTGTTCTTGTGCATCTCCCCTCACTTCATCTCATCTGGATCCTTTATTCTCAGCTCTAGCCCTCTGTGGCTATGTCCTTGTCCATGGGATCAGGTGTCCCCAGATCTCAACACATTTTGGACCAACCAGCCCTTTTTCCTTTTCTCTCTCTCATCTCCAGGTCAATGGGAGTCTATGGACTGTGGTTGAACTCAGCCCATCTCTTCATTGCTGCCTTTCCCTCTCTTCCACTCACCAGTAGACCAATGTGGTCACCAGCAAGCTTACATGCCTGCTTATGTGTTCCCTTTGAGTTTCAGTCTTAGAGGGGGGTTTGTTCTGGAGGAACTTAATTGCTTGCCTTGATGACTTCCCGATGAACAGCTTTCTTATTCTTGTAGTAGCCAGTCATACTGCCATTTTTGTTTTGGGTTTTTCCTGATGATCTTTCTTTAAAGATGTATCTTCTGTTGCTTTAGCTGTTTCAGGCTGGTCTGCTTGTCCTTTCTAGTGGGAATGCCCCACCTCAGAAGGTTCTGGATAGGGCTCAGGATTCTACCTAAGGTCCTATACCCCATTTTGTACTTGATGTCTTATTTCCTGTGACTGTTTCATTGTGAACTCATTTCTTTTTATTTTGGTCTGTGATAATTGTTGAAGGTCTGATTTGATCTGGATTACTTCTGGGGGGAAAAGAAAGTCTTTGCTTTTTCCAGGTACTACTTTTGCCAGGAACACCACTAATTTGGCATCACTTTATATTCACAAGGAGACCTGGTGGCACACTGGGTAAGCACTTGATATTGGCTGAAAATTTGGAGGTTTTGAACCCACTAGCTGCTCTATAGGAGAAAGATGTGGCAGTCTGCTTCTGTAAAGATTATGACTTTGGGAAGCCTCTGGGGCAGTTTTACTGTGTCCTGTAGGCTTGCTATGGAACCAATTCAACAGTACTTAATAATAACAGTAGGGTTGCTATGAGTTGGAATTGCCAGCAGAAGGTTTCAGGTTTCCTATTCTCAGCTTACTATTTTATGGACCACTTAGGTAATATGAAGTTTGACTATAAACCTATATGAGAATTAGCTTTTGGTTTTGGATTTTCTTCCTTTCACTTAGTACCAAGGATTGGAGTCAGGCAAATTTTCTTTTAATCCCTTAGGTGGTGGTGGTGGTGGTGGTGTGCTGTGAAGTTGGTCCCAATCCATAGCAACCCTATATAGCATTTCTGAGACTAAATCTTTACAGGAGCAGAAAGCCTCATCTTTCTCCTGTGGAGGTTAGCAACCCAACTCATAACCCACTGCGCTACCAGTGCACCATTTAAAAAAAAAAAAAAAAATCCTTATTTTAATTTTCCCTCTTGTTCTTTATGTGTAGTCCTTTAGTGGTGGTAGAGTGTGTGTCAAACTTACTTGGGGAAGTTCCTGCTTTAATTAAAGCTCAATTCTTTATGCTTCTTTTAAATGTAAAATTTACATTCTGTATAATACAAAAATCCTAAGGATATGTTTGCTGAATTTTGAGAAATGTATACCCCCAAACCCTGATCAAAATATGGAACTTTATCATTAACCTGGAACGTTCCTCATGTACTTCCCTTAACAATTCTTGCTTCCTCTTTCTCCTTCCTCTGTCCCTCTACACTAACAATCAGTATTCTGATTTTATTTTTCTACCATAGATTTGTCTATGTTGTGACTTCCTACAAATGGAATCATATAGTGTTTACTATATGCCACGTTTTTCTTCATGGAACCCAGCTTCTCGGATTATTTGCTCAGCATACAGGTTGAATAAGTATAGTGAAAGAATACAACCCTGTCGCACACCTTTCTTAATCTTAAACCATTCAGTGTTCCCATGTTCTGTTTGAACAGTTGCCTCTTGGTCCTTGTACAGTTTACTCATGAGCACAATTAAGTGTTCTGGGATACTCGTACTTCGCAATGTTGTCCATAGCTTGTCATGATCCCCACAATCAAAAGCCTGTGTAGTCAATAAAGCACAGGTAAACATCTCTTTGATATTCTCTGCTTTCAGCCAAGACCCACCAGACGTCAGCAATGATATCCCTCATTCCATGGCCTCTTCTGAATCCGGCTTGAACCTCTGGAAGTTCTGTGTCAATGTATGCTTGCAGCCGTTTCTGTATTATCCTGAGTAAAACTACTCGTATGGAATGTGGAACTCAATGGGCAATATCTTTGATATCCCATGAGAGTAAAGCTTCTCTGGATGGGGTCCTACATTCCGCTTGTGCTCTTCTCCCTTGATGGCCCTGGGGTCCTCTGTTCCTGGACTGCATGAGTAACTACTCCCTCTTTTTGTTACAAAATTTCTACCTTTGCAATTGTGATAGTCACAGTCATGATAACAATTACTATTGAACCATAAAAGTCTTATCCCCATTTCTTTTTGCCAGACCTGTCTAGACAGGATGAATACTATTCAGTGGGGATTCTACCTTTCCCCACACACTCTTAAACTAAACTCCTTCTTGAAAACTTGTAAGGCAGGCACTTCATGCCTTTATAGCCTCCCCCCCCACCCCCGTTTTAGGTAGCCATAGTCTTAAATTGCCCATTCCTATCAGTCCTGGGTACAGAGGGGATAGGAATGATACTTGAAGTGAAGACTCCTTCCCTCTCAGTTGGTATTTTGAGCTACTACATCCATAAGTATAGGTCAAGTTCACCAAATTGTACCAATTTATACTTGTTTCCTTTATAAAAAATTAAAAAAAAAAATCTTCATCTAGTTAAGTTCTGATGATCAAGCCATCAAAGCTAGGTTGAATGGGACTATCTACAAGTTTGGGTGTTCTTGTGTGTTCTCCCCTTACTTCATATCAGCTGAATGCTTCACTTTCAGCTCTAGCCCTGCATGGCTATATCCTTGTACCTGGGCTCAGGATCCCCCAGGTCTTACCACACTTCCGACTAACCAGCCCTTCCTTTTCTCACTGTCATCTCCAGGTTGATGGGAGTTTACAACAAATCTTTTTGGGAAACATAATGTAATCAGTGACAGCAGCTTCAGTAATTATTTCAAACCTATTTAAGCAAATGGAGTCCTGCTGTGGCGCTATGGGCTAATGTGTCAGACTGTAAAGTCGTTTGAACTGCAAGGTCGGTGGTTCACGCTCACTAGCTGCTCCTTGGAAACCCTATACAGGGTCACTATGGGTCAGAATCGACTCAACAGTACTTAACAACAACAACAACAACAATTTAAGCAAATACTTAATGTATATTGATTAACTTGTATATCTATTGTCCATTTAGGACATAACACTGAATAGAAAACCAGTAATCAAGTGGTGTGAAATCCATGTTTGTATCATTTTGTACTCTAAGCATTTACTTCACATCTTTACCAACATTTAGTTTCAGTCTTTTTCAGTTTAGCCATTCTAGTTGATGTGCAGTTGTATCTCATTTTTATCTTTTCAGTCTTTCTTCCTCCTTCCCCCTGCCTTACTAATATTGTATTTTTGCCCGAATAGGCAGTTTACATACACTTATATACCTCTGTGCATGTTTCATTAATTTTTTGCTGGTCTCATGAGAGATAATTACACATTTTTTTAAGCTATGAAGTTTGGGAATGGTCTAGTATGCAATGATAACTGAATTCGTGTCTCAAGTTTAGTTCTGAGCAATTCTGATTTCGTGTATGCCAAGTTATACTGTACTTTTTATTCTTAGAAGATACGACTTCAATAATAATAAAGTTTAGTTATCTTGTAAGTAGGTCCTTCCATCTGAATAGTTCCAAGAATTTTGATAAACATCATTTTTATTTATTCTAATAATATATTCATGAGACTCAAAAGAGGTATTTTACCCATTAAAGTAAATAACTTATGTTAATGGTAAACTAATCCATTAACAACTTGTGATATGCAGATGATACAACCTTGCTTGCTGAAAGTGAAGAGGACTTAAAATACTTAAGAAGATCAAAGGCCAAAGCCTTCAGTATGGATTGCATCTCAATGTAAAGAAAACAAAAATCCTCACTACTGCACTAAAAAACATTCTTATCAATGGAGAAAAGATTGAAGTCATTCTTCTTGAATCAACCATCAACACTCATGGAAGCTGTAGTCAAGAAGTCAGATGACATATTGCAATAAAGTAAATGTACTGAAAAGACCTTTTTAAAGTGTTGAAGAGCAAAAATGTCAGCTTAAAGACTAAGGCATGCCTGACCTAAGCCATGGTATTTCCAATATCCTCATATGCATGTGAAAATTGCACAGTTAATAAGGAAGATCATAGAAGAGTTATGGTGTTGGAGGAGAATATTGAAAGTACCATGGGCTACCAGAAGAACAAACAGATCTGTGTTGGAAGAAGTGCAGCCAGAGTGCTCCTTGGAGGCCAGGATGGCCAAACTTCGTCTCTAGTATTTCGCACATATTGTCAGGAGGGACCAGTCACTGAAGAAGAATATGTAGAAGTAATTGTGTGAGACTTTGGACACTAGGTTATAAAAGGCATGACTGCTTCCCCCTTGACTTCTTCCTTGGATCACTCACTCTAGGGAACCAGCTCTCATGTCAGGTAGAGAGGTACATGTGTGACAGCCAACAGTCATAAAAAGAAACCATCTTGGAATCAGATCCTTGATTCATCTCCATTTAAATCTTGAGATAACTGCAGACTTGACCAGTGTCTTGACTTCGTCTTCATGGGACCCTGAGCCTGGATTGCTTTCTATTCCTGACTCTCAAAAACTATGTGAAATAATAATGATTTGATGTTTTAGGCCACTAAGTTTATAAATGTTTATAATTCTTGAACTTCATTTAGTTGTCTTTTTCTGTTGAGATTGCTTATCTTTTAATTATTATCAGCATTATTATTAGGTGTTTTCAAGTTGGATTCTACCAGGCACAACAGAATAAAACACTTCACAGTCCTGCACTATCTTCAAGTATTGTTATGTTTGAGCCCACTGTTGCTGCCACTATGTTATACTATCCTGTTGGAAGTTTTCCTCTTTCACTGACCCTCCGCTTTATCAACCATGATGATATCCTTCTGGTAGTGCATGACACTTTCAATAATATTCTTTGCCAAAAACAGAATTAGAATGTATTGATTCTATTTGGTTCGCCTCATTCATTTTTTCATTGTACAATTTTCACATGCATGTGAGGCAGTTGAAAATACCATGGCTATTTTTGACATATGAGTTTAAAATTTTGGAGATTCTAGATTTTACATGCTGTATGCAGTTTGTTAGAATTAAATTTTATTTCTGGCATTTTTTTCTCTCATGGGTTTTGTTCCTTTTGTGTTAGCTGGTAGTTAACTTGGCTTGGTTTAACTCTGTTTTTTTGGTCAGCATCTTTGGTTGCAGTTTATAGCTTTTATTTTTAATTGAACTGCTTTGAATTTGTTTTGTACATGTGTGATTTGGGATTCAGTTAGAGATGTGGGCAGACAATTTGGGAATCCTTTCGTTTCAAATTCTTCAATCTTCTTTAGCGATTATATTTTTTCTGGCTTCAATTTTTGTTTCCCCAAGCCAGAAAGCTTGTAGTGTTTCCCCTGTTCTTATTGTGCTGTGCCAATTGCAACTGGTCCAATGCTTAAATCTATAAAAATGGGAGCTCCCTTTCTACAGCTTCCCTTTTTTAAATGTATACTCCTTATTAGTCTGTTTTACTCTCCAGTACCGGAACTGACTCAGTGGTACTTAACAACAACTTTTAGATAATGGCTTGTTTTTTATTCTAGATTTTACCATTTAAAGGCATTAATTGGTAAAATCGTATTCTGTCATCACTAGAAGCAGAAGACTGGTCCTTTTTAATACATTCCATGTTTTCTCATTATTTTCATGTTTTCCTTTAGAATCGAGTTGTCTTAAAATCTTTGACAATTTCATTATTACTGTTATTTCTGACTTGTTTCCGTTGACCACTTTTCTTGCTTTTTAACTTGTTTGGCAGTTTTAGTTTGGATGCTGGACATTGTGATACAGTAGTGTTGAGCGGCTGGATACTGTTGCCTTATTTTAAAGGGCTTTGAACATTGTTCTGGCAGCAGTTACATTTCTGTTAAGTGGATCATTTCAAAGCTTGTTTTTTTTAAAAAAAATGTAGGGTAGATCTAGAGTTGTCTTTACTCTTTTGTTAGTTTTGTTCCGTGACCAAAATCTGAGCTTTCTGTAGTCTCTGTTGAATGTTGCAGGTGTTCAGCATGATCCCTGTTCTGTCCATCACAGTTTGAAGGTCTCCAGCCCTGTGTTCTATGGTGTTGACCAGTTTGAGCTCTATAATTGTTGTTGTTGTTAGTGCCACTACGTCAGTTCCCACTCATGGTGACCCAGTATTGGGTTTCTGAGAGGGGACTGGTGGATTTGAACCACTAACCACGTGGTTAGCTTTTCAGTGGTTATCCTACGATGTCACATCACACTAGGACACGTACAATAGCTGCTTTTTTCCCCCACCAACAGTTCTTTTCTCAACCTCATGGAGATGGTGGTGGTGGTGTGCTGTGGAGTCTTTTCCAACTCATAGTGACCCTGTACAGGGTTTCCAAGGCTGTAAATCTTTACGGGAGAAGAAAGCCTCATCTTTCTCCTGCAGAAAAACTGGTAGCTTCAAAGTGATGACCCTGAGGTTAGCAGCCCGATTTGTAACCACTGTGCTACCAGAGTGCCTTTGCTGTGCATATACAGCTTAGTATTTATCAAACATACTCAAGAGGATTCCTTGTAATTTTTGAAGTTCTTTTTCTGTATAATTACTTTCTTTAGTATTCAGTCTTACAAATCCCAACCATCTCAGTCTTTCTGAAGTCTTATCTCTGTCTCTTCAATTTCATGAGACTGCTGTGCTAACTTAGTCTCCTTGTCTTTGCACCAAGGTCCTTTTCTCAGTGATCATTTTTCTCCAGTACTTAGTTTTTCAGTGTTTGAAAGCAGTTGTTTAGTATCTTACACTTTCTTCTCTAGTTGTTTACAGCAGAGAGAAAGTCCAGTCCCAGCTAATCTATCATGCCAAGAAAGAGAATTCCCCCAAGTCATTGTAGTGCTCTTTTAAAATTTTTACTTTTTATGAAAATAATGCACAAAACATACTGACTCATCAATTTATTATGTACAATTCAATAATATTAGTTACGTTTTCCACATTGCTTTGCCATCCTTACTATCTTTACCCATATTCCACTAGTCCTGGTGGCATAGTGGATTAAGCATTGGTTAGTTCAAATCAACCAGTTGCTCTGTGGACAACAATAGCGCTATTTGCTCCTATAAAAATTTACAGTCCCAGAAACCCTGTGGAGCAGTTTTACTCTGTCCTATAGGTTTACTGTAAGTCACAATTCACTTGACAGTAGTGCGTCTATTAATACTGCTTCACCACCATTGACTTAGACGAACACCCCCCTAAAGTTTTCATCTGTTCTCTAGAGTTACTGTTGACATTTTGATCTCATAAAGATAAGTCTTTAAAACTGCAGTGCTCATGGCATACACTCATTGTAGTGTTCCTAATGCCTATTAAAAACAAACTCCAGATCCCTGCCATTGAGTCAATTCTGAATCATAGCTACATCCTATCTGGGGAGCAGCCAGCCTCGTCTTTGTCCTGCAGAGTGGCTGGGGGGTTTGTGTTGCTGACCTTGTGGCTAACAGCACAACACCTATCTCTCAGCACCACCAGGGCTTCTTTAATGCCTGTTAGAGCAAGCCAGTTGTGACATTAAAATCTTCTGTAACTGTACTGGTTTGGGGAGTGGGGCAGAGGAATGTTGTTTCAGCTATTAAACACTGAGATGAATGTGTTAAGAAACCTCACTAACACAATGGAAGACTTAACTCTTCATATTATTCCACTAGTTTTTGCTTTCTATATTATGAAACTTTACAGTTAGATGCATATAAGTTTAGATTATGATATATTCTTAGTGAATTGGGGATTTAGCTTTGAAATTCTTATTTTTGATACTACAATAGCTATACCAGCTTTGTTTTTTCCTGTAATATTCATGTACATACTATTTTTTTCATTCTTTTTATTTTCTACCTTTCTGTATTCTTACATTTGAAATCTTGTAAACAGACCATATTTAATTTTTTTTCATCTCTGTATCTTTAGTACTTAGTATAGTAGCAATTAATTATTGGGCAAAAAAAATGAACCCTTTGGTTATCAGCAAAAACTGAGCCCTTAACCACTGAGTTATCAGGGTTCCTTATAAATAAACGAAGATTTGCTAGGAACTGAATGGAGTCAAAAGAATTCATTCTCCAGATGATACATTCATTAAACACTTGTATTTGTTGTTGTTGCTGTTGTTGTTGTGTGCTGTGGAGTTGGTTCCGACTCATAGTGACCCTGTGTAGGGTTTCCGAGGCTGTAAATCTTTACGGGAGCAGAAAGTCTCATCTTTCTCCTCTGGCGAGGCTCATGGATTTGAACTGCTGACCTTGTGGTTACCAGTATCTTTCTTGAGCACATGTACTGTTTGCTAAGCATTCTTTTTAAAACCATTTATTTGTTATCATTATTTTTAATAATCACTTTAATTTTTAATCAATCCTGTTTAAAAACCCTTAAAATGGGAGCAAAGTAGTTCTTATCTTGTAGAAATCCCAAGAGTTTTTCTATAGTGCAAGTATGCTTTACATAAAATTTTATGTAATGTAAAAGAAGAAGAGGAAGACCCCCAAATGAGATGGATTGGCCCAGAGGCAGCAGAATTGGGTTCAAATGTAATGATTATGAGGATGGCACAGGACCAGGCAGTGGTCTATTTCAAGTGCACAAGGTGGCTTTGTCAGAGCTGTTCCACGGGAGAAAGATGAGGCTTTCTGTTCCAGTGAAGATTTACAGCCTCGGGATCCTGTACAGGGTTGCTATGAGTCGGGACCAACTCCACGGCACATAACAACAACTTCTAGGTGCTTTTGATATGGTAGTGAACAAAACAAATAAGATTGTTATTTTCATGTGCTGGTGGGCATTCCTCATTTCATTGTGCTTTGCTTTTTGCATTTCACAGATAGTGTTTTTTACAAATTGACGATTTGTGGTACCCTTCATCAAGCAAGACTAGGGACATCTTTCCAACAGCCTGTACGCACTTTGTGTCTCTGTGACACATTTTGGTAATTCTTAAAATATTTCAAACTTTTTCATAGTGCTCTTGTACTTTTAAGAGACTGCAGAAGTTCTTGTGACTCACTTTAATACAATGTTCACTTTGTTGAGAACCTGCAGTACACTGAGCTATGCCTTACATTCAAATGAGGGAGGTGCCAAATAAATAAGTAAATCAATTGCTTTTAGTAATGATAAAGTACTGTGAAGAAATAAAGCAAGGTGATATGATAGAGAATTTCTTTAGGGTAGAGTAAAATAAAGAAGACTTTAGGCGTAAGACCTAAAGAGCAAGAAACAGGTGGTAACCTGGGATAATAATGTTCCAGGCTGTATTGTTCCTGAGACTGTAATAGACATCGTTTGTTCCAGGGACATAAAGGAGGTAGTGTTTTAGAATAGGACGGGTAAGAAGTGAATAGTTAAGAGATGCTTTTGTTAAGTGCCACCGAGTTGTTTCTGACTCATAGTAACCCTGTATATGGTTTCCAAGGAGCAATTGGTAGGTTTGAACTGTTGATCTTATAGTTAGAAGTCTAGTGTTTATTGTACAGCACCACACCAGAACTCCAGTTACAAGGTTGTTGTTGTTAATTGCTGTGGAGTCAGTTCCAACTCATAGTGACCCTGAATTAGGGTTTCCATGGAGCAGCTGGTGGGTTGGAATCACTGATATTATGGTTAGAAGTCCAAGAGACAAGACATGAGACTGAATGCAGGTATTTCCATTTTGGAGCTATATTGGGGGGGGTTGGGGGGAGCTTCAAAAAGTTTGTGGGAAAATGGAATGGAAAAATAATGGAATTTTCACATGAACTTTTCATAGTCCCTTTGTATAACAGTGGGTACCATCCCTTAATCTCCCTGGGTATACCATCAGCTCACACCCGGCTCACAAAGTGATTGCTTATGTCAAATGAAATTGTGTACATAAAATCACTAGTATGACTGAAGAATTTAAAACTTAGTAGATGTTATTACCCTTCTGCTTTATTATTTCACTTATGTAGTACTTATTTTTTATTCTTTCATTCTCTTTAATTTTTTCTCAGTTATTTTTTAAAATAGAACAAAATTCAAGTTTTAAAATACTAAATTCAGTATTTTTACAGTAATACTTCATGAAAATATTTCAGTTATATGGTGTGTGGGGGTTAATAACACTGCTGTTAGAGTTGGACCACAGAGAAATCTCTGTTTGCTACCATGTGCACTTGTTTTGGCTGACCTATCCCATTTTCTCTGGTTTCTTTAAAAGTTTTTTTTTCAGACTTTTAAAAGCTGACACTGGGTAATGAATACACTGGAAAACAATCTTGTTCTAGTGGAATTTGACTCAGAGTGTTCTTGTAGAACTAGAACAGTTTATTTGAGAGATTTTAGAATTAAAAAAAAAAATGTTCAAGTTGTCTTTCACAGACTTTAATATTTTCTTTACTGTTTAGACATTCAATTTAAATTAAATATTATGTTAAGAATTTAGATTAAATAATTTTCAAAGCTATTTTTAAGTAATACTCTTTTGGAACTAATACTTAGTTACTGACACTGTTAAAAAACCATGTAAACTAACAACTAAATAACACATTTAAAAAAATCCACAACTTAGGTAACTTTCATATTTAGAAAATAGAAATCTAATTTCATTGTTATTCATAGTGATCTAAAGGCTATAAGAAATCTTTTTTGTTTCATTTGCAAAAAAATTCTTGAAATACGCTTGAAATTATGAGGCAAAAGATATAATTCAGTAAATATTGAAGAAACATTTTTGTAATCATCAATTAGAGAATAAATTTTCCACGAAGTGTACATTTTAAATTACTTTATTTTCCTTTAAAATATAAGATTATTAATGATTATGATAAAATAAACATTTTTATTTTGTGTGTATTTTTTTTAACAAAAAAATGAAATGATGTTATTAAGTTCCATTAGGTTGTTTTTGATTCATCGTGACCCTTTATAGGGTTTTCAAGGAGCAGCTGGTAGGTTTGAATTGCTGATCTTGTGGTTTGCAGTCCAGTGCTGATCCTACAGTGCCATACCAGGAGTCCAAAAATGAAATAGAACATTTTAATCCAGATTAACATAAGAAAAGAAGCATATATAATGGGAAAAAAAATTACAGGATTAATACCCTTGCATCTGATTCCTTACTTTGCATTTAAAAGCTGTGTGATTTTGCATATATTGTTGTTAAGTGCCTTTGAGTCAGTTCCAACTCAGGCTTTATGAGGAGCCACTGGTGGCTTTGAACCACTGACCTTGCAGTTAGCAGTCCTATGCTTATCCGACAGCACCACACCGAACATATAATTTAATTTTCATTTTCCTTTGCTGTCAAATTTGATTAAAAATACCTTATAGGATTCTTTGAGGATCAGGTTAGGTAAAATGGACTTCATATACTGTATTCACGTACTTTTTTAATGTTGGTAAATGACTTTCTTAAGAATTTATATTAGACAGTGCAATTAAATTAAACATATTTTCCTTTTCACCCATAAATTGAAGAACTACTTAGTTTTCTGCTTTGAAATGTTTGACAGTTTCATGAAACTGTAAATTCTACCTAACAAACTGCCTAAGCCCCCTAATAGGTGCTCAGAAAATACTTATGGAATAAACTTTTGCCATAAATATTATATATTGTTATTAAAAACTGAACTAACTGTTTAATACTTAATGCAATTTTTTTACATTATTTCAGGTAAGTCCAATCGAGATACAGAGATACTGCCTTTAACCCTCAACTATTGTAGAGATACTATAGATGTTTGCTACAAATTAGTCACAAAGGAGGCAGTGTTATTAAATATACTTAGATCTTAATTTGAATCCAGTTCTGCCCCTTACTGGTTGAGCATCTGAGGACACGTCATTTAAGCCTTTAAGCCACAGATTCTTGTATATAAATGATGAGACTACTCCCTGAAAGGGTAGCTTTGAGGAATCAATGTTAATGGATATGAATAATATTTGTAAATCATTAAGCACCATAAAATGTAGAAAATTTAATTTTCTTAAATTGCTTATTATTGACAAGGGTATGAGTAGGAGCTCTGGTAGCGTAGTGGTTACGAATCGAGCTGCGAACCTTAAGGTCAGCAGTTCGAAACTACCAGCTGCTCCGCGGGAGAAAGATGAGGCTTTCTACTCCCGTAAGGATTTACACCCTCGGAAACCCTGTAATGGGTCGCTATGGGTCGGAACCGACTCAAAGGCACTTAATAACAACAACAAATGAGTAGGACCAGGTGACTCATTTTTATGTTTATTAAAGTTTATGAAATATTATTGCAAAGATTTCACAAGTTTGGGTTTTTGAAGGGATACGCAAATCTCCATAGAGCTTGCATACTTTGTTGTTGTTGTTGTTAGGTGCCATCAAGTTGGTACTGACTCATAGCAACCTTATGCACAAGGGAATGAAACACTGCCCGGTCCTGGGCCAACTTCACTACTGTTGCCATGCTTGAGTCCATTGATGCTTCCACTTGGCCAATCCATCTTGTTGGGGTCTTCCTCTTTTTCTCTTGACCATCCACCTTACCAAACATATCTTTCTCCAGCAACTGGTCCCTCCTGACACTATGTCCGAAGTATGAGAGATGAAGTTTAGCCATCTTGGCCTCCAAGGAGCATTCTGGCTGCACTTCTTCCGAAACGGATCTGTTGGTTCTTTTGGCAATCCATGGCACTTTCAGTATTCTCCTCCAACACCATAACTCAAAAGAATCAATTCTTCTATGGTCTTCCAATTCTTCACTGTCCAGCTTTCACATGCATATGAGGTTATTGAAAATACCATGGCTTGGGTCAGACGCACCTTAGTCCTCAAGCTGACATCCTTGCTCTTCAACACTTGAAAAAAGGTCTTGTGCAGCAGATTTGCCTAATGCAATACGTCGTTTGATTTCTTGACTGCTGCTTCCGTAAGTGTTGATAGTTGATCCAAGAAGAATGAAGTGCTTGACAATGTCAATCTTTTCTCTATTGATAAGGATGTTGTTTATTGGTCCAGTGGTGAGGATTTTTGTTTTCTTTACACTGAGATGTAATCCATACTGAAGGCTGTGCTCTCTGATCTTCTTCAGTAAATGTTTTAAGTCTTCTTCACTTTCAGCAAGCAAGGTTGTTGTATCATCTGCATATCGCAGGTGGTTAATGAGTCTTCCTCCAATCCTGATGCCATGTTTTACTTCATATAACCCAGTTTCTCGGATTATTTGTTCAACATATATGTTGAATAAATATGGTGAAAAAAAATACAACCTTGTCACACACCTTTTTAAATTTTAAACCATTCAGTGTTCCCCTGTTCTGTTCGAACAGCTGCTTCTTGGTCAAGATACAGGTTCCTCATGAGCACAATTAAGTGTTCCGGAATACTTATACTTCGCATTGTTGTCCATAGCTTGTCATGATCCACACAATCGAAAGCCTTTGTGTAGTCAATAAAGTACAGGTAAACATCTTTGTGATATTCTCTGCTTTCAGCCAAGATCCATTGGACATCAGCAATATATCCCTCATTCCACAACCTCTACTAAATCCGGCTTGAACCTCTGGGAGTTCTCTGTCAATATATGATTGTAGCCGTTTCTGTATTACCTGTAACAAAATTTTACTTGCATGGGATATCAGAGATTGTCCGATGATTTCCGCATTCCATTGGGTCACCTCGCTTTGGAATGGGCACAAATATGGATCTCATCCACCATTCATCTGTCAGTTTGTCTTACTGTGGTGGCTTGTGAGTTGCTGTGATTCTGAAAGCTATGCCACTACTTTTTTAAATACCAGCAGGGTCACCCATGGTGGACAGGTTTCAGATGAGCTTCCAGACGAAGACAGACTAGGAAGAAAGAGTGACAAACTACTTCCGAATATTTAGTCACTGAAAACCTTATGTGTACTTTAGGCAAAGAATATTGTGCAGCAAGAGAGAGGTCAGGCAAGCACTGGTGATGTGAGAGACATTTGGGATAAAATCCCTAGAAGCCTAAATCACATACCAAGATCTTTGTGATAAATCTTGGCTACAGGAAAGCTCAAAGAAGTTTCCAGTGGAGCATTTTATGCTGTTCTGGTCACTAGTCAAGTCAGGTTGGTTAACAAGTTATGTCAGGTGAAAACTAGCTGTAAATACACGGAACTCTTGGTCACTTGTTAAGTGCCATCCAGTCGGTTCCGACCCTTAGTGACCCTGTATAGGGTTTCCAAGGAGCAGCTGGTGAGCTTGAACCACCGACCTTGCAGTTCAAATGGCATTGCAGTCTGGCGCATTAAACCATAGTGCCACACCAGGACTCCTGGTCACTAGGTCACTAGGGGAGTTTTTTAACAGCATAGTGTAAATATCATTAATCTTATCGTGTCCTAGAGTCAAAGTCAAACAACCAGGTGTCTTCAGAGATAAGGATAGACTTTTCCAATTAGTCTAAACACTATCACCTTTAGAAACTGTTCATACCTAGAACTGAAGTCACTCCTATAGATCAGCTTTCATCCAAAATAGTAGACAGGCCTGTAAGGTGAGTAATAACATCAGGGAAGAACAAACTCTTTAGATCAACCATGTTCTTATTGTAATTAAGTGCCGTCAAGTCAGTTCCAACTCATCGCGAGTCTTTGAAGGGTTTCTGAGGAGCAGCTGGTGGATGTGAACTGCCGACCTTGTGGTTCACAGTCCAGGACTTATCCTACAGTGCCACACCAGAAGGCCTAGATCAACCATTGTTTTCGTTGTTAAGTGCTGTAGAGTCAGTTCCTACTCAAAGCAATCCTGTATAGGGTTTCCGAAGACGAGCTGGTGAGTTTGAACTGCCAACCTTTAGGTTCAAACTGACCTTGGGGTCAATTGCTTATCCTACAGTGCCATACCAGGACTCTATAAGAGACCAAAAGGACAGCATTTACCTAAAAAGGAAGCTGCAAAGAATCGGCACTAACCATCCTTCAGCACTCTATTCATTGCAGTGGCTACACAGAACTCAAACACCATACTCAGAGTTAGGGATTTATTAGGAAAATTAACAGGTTACAAGTCAGGACCAGAAATGCTCAGTTCTTTGTTCAGGATAGCTTTTTCTCAGCCATATCTGTAGGCAGTCTTCTTTCTGGCCTTTGCTCTCTTAGCCATGGGCCCCTTGGCTCTTTTAGGGCTGCTGATAAATGCCCAAAGGGAATTCTTCTGTTACAAACTTCAACCTGAGTTCACTCAGCTCTAGCTCTGTGGGTCAGCAAACTTAACTTCGCAATTAAGTGCCTGGATGGATCCCATTCCACAAGTGAGCCTCCTGCCCAAAGGCACTTAGCTTTATTTGTTCCACAGGCTGGGAAGCCTGCTGCTCTGTTTGATACTCTGCCTCTTGGTTCTTTTGGCCCCTGTTCTGTTCCTGGACACAGGGTTCAAAGGACATGCTCCACTCCCAGCTTTTTGTCTCTGATGGTAGTGAAGTCCACCACCCCCTTTCTGCTTTTGAGATGGCTCATTTTATATCCACATTAGAGTTCCAAGTTTTTGAAATCATTGTTGGTTCTGTTAACAATCATTCACCACAGAATCATATAATTAATCCATCAGCATCTTCTCCAACCTTCTCTTGCCCAAACCCATCAGGAAAAAGTCATTTGGTTGGCGTTTACAGAAACTATGGCTAAACGAGACAGTAAATAATTACTTGAACTGCATAAGCTCAGAAGAGAGGGAAGAAAGACAAATGGAAATGGGGACCATAAGGAGGAAGTGGGGAGCACAGGGAGAAAGTAGGAAGAGTGCTGTTTTATTTAGAGGATTGCAATTAGAGTCACAAAATACAATGTGTATAGATTGTTGAATGGGAAAAAAAATTGGAGTAGAGTTTCCCCAGTCCAACTATAAAGTAACTCTTTTCTACACAATATATTTGGAGCCTTAGAGCACCAACTGTGCCCAATGTATGTGCTACACACTCGGAATACAATGAGGAATAAGATATCATCCTTGAAATCTAGAGAGCTCAGAGATTAGTGAAAGAAAAAAAGAACTAACAAAATGGTTTTGGATATTAGGAGAAGAAGCACTAACTATGGTACAGTGTCTGGATGGCATCTTATGTTAAGGCATCATTGGGTGGTGCTGGTAGTGTGCTGTGGAGTCAGTTCTCACTCATAGTGACCCTGCATAGGGTTTCCGAAGCTGTAAATCTTTACTGGAGCAGAAAGTCTCATCTTTCTCCCGCGAAACCACTGGTAGTTTCCAACTGTTGACCTTGAGGTTAGCAACCAGACTTAGCCACTACACTACCAGAGTTTTGGCATCACTGAGTTGTTATTGTTGTTAGGTGCCATCAAGTCAGTACTGACTCATAGCGACCTTTTGCACAGTAGAACGAAACACTGCCCGATCCTGGGCCAACCTCACTACTGTTGCCACACTTGAGTCCATTGTTGCTGCCACCTGGCCAATCCATCTCGTTGGGGGTCTTCCTCTTTTTCTCTGACCCTCCACCTTACCAACCATGATATCCTTCTCCAGCGACTGGTCCCTCCTGACAATATGTCCCAAGTATGAGAGACAAAGTTAGGTCATCTTGGCCTCTAAGGAGCCCTCTGGGTGTACGTCTTCCAAAACGGATTTATTGGTTCTTTTGGCAGCCCGTGACACTTTCAATATTCTTCTCCAATACCCTAATTCAAAAGCATCAATTCTTCTACGGTCTTCCAATTCTTCACTGTCCAGCTTTCACATGCATATGAGGTTATTGAAAATACCATGGCTTGGGTCAGGCGCACCTTGAAAAAGGTCTTGTGCAGCAGATTTGCCTAATGCAATATGTCGTTTGATTCCTTGACTGCTGCTTCCGTGAGTGTTGATAGTTGATCCAAGAAGAATGAAATCCTTGACAACTTCAATCTTTTCTCCATTGATAAGAATGTTGTTTATTGGTCCTGTGGTGAGGATTTTTGTTTTCTTTACATTGAGATGTAATCCATACTGAAGGCATATTTTAAGTCCCCTTCACTTTCAGCAAGCAAGGTTATACCATCTGCGTATCGCAGGTTGTTTAACGAGTCTTCCTCCAATCCTGATGCCACATTTTTCTTCATATAACCCAGCATCATTGAGTAAGTAGTTTTAAATGTTGAATAGAATTTTGTCAATATCTAGCTTGGTCAGGTGCTTTGTCAGGTGGCTGTTGTTAGCTGCCATCTACTTGGCTCCCAACTCAGGCAACTTCATGCACAATGGAAGGCAACTTCATGCACAATGGAAGAAACGTTGCCTGGTTCTGTACTATTCTCAGGAGGATTTGGGGATTGGAATATTGTGAGCAATAGGATTTTTGTTGTTGTTATTTTGTAAATGTTTAATTATATATTGCAATTTTTAATAATTATTTTTTTATGTTGAGAATATACATAGCAGAACATGCACCAATTAAATCTCTGCTTGTACAGTTCTGCTTGGTTATAGTCTGCAAGTTATGCAGTCATTCCTCCTTTTGATTGCTTCTCAATTAACATAAACTCACTGCCCCCTAAGTTTCATATCTTTCAAATTGCTGTTATCAGTTTGATCCCATGTAGGTAGATCCTAAAAGAGAACAGTGCTCAAGGCAAACATTCTTGACTAATTAAGCTATTGTTTGATTGTCAAATGAAAAAAGACCTCTTTGATGTGTTAAAGACTAAAGATACCAGTTTGAGGACTAAGGTGCAACTGACTCAAGCCTTGGTATTTTCAGTTATCTCATATGCATGTGAAAGTTGGACAGTGAATGGGGAAGACCTCAGAAGAATTGATGCATTTGAATTGTGGTGTTGGAGAAGAATATTAAAAGTCCCATGGACTGCCAGAAACCAAACAAATTTTTCTTGGAACAAGTACAGCCGGAATGTTCCTTAGAAGTCAGGATGGTGAGACTTTGTTGTCTCATATTATCAATAGGGACCAATCACTAGAGAAGGACATTATGCGTAGTGAATTGGAGAGTCACCATAAAAGAGGAAGACCCCCAAGGAGATGGATTGACAACAATGGCAGCAGCAGCAGGCTCAGCTTTAACAATTGTGAAATGACACAGGACCAGGCAGTGTTCTGTTCTGTTGAACATAGGGTCATTGTAAGTTGGAACCGATTTGACAGTATGTAACTATTGTTTAAAGAAAATTTCTGGGAATATTTTTAGTTTTAGGTTTAACGATTATTTTAGGACATAGTTTCATGTATTCATCCAGCTTCAGTGGAATCCATAGGGTTTTCGTTGGCTCACTTTCGAAAAAAGATTGCCAGGCCTTTCTTCCTAGTCTGTCTTAATCTGGTATTTTTATTGAAACCTGTTCCACACTGTAGCAATGCACAGACCTCAACTATTAGATGAAGGTGGTGGCTGTGCGCGATGTTGGAAGGTACTCAAAATATGAGACGGGAAGAGCTACCTCCTTGAAGTAGAGTTGAGCATGATAATGCAAATGAAATAACACTTTTGAGATCTTCATTTGCTAATGGAGCACAACTCAAAATACAGAAAACCTGCTGCAAACATTTATTAATAATCAAAATGTGGAATGCACTAAATATGAATCTAGGAAAATTTGAAGTCATCAGAAATGAAATGGAACACCTGAAGACCCGTATCCTAGGCATTTGTGAGCTGAAATGGACTAGTATTAGCCATTTTGAATCTGATAGCAACAAGGTTTACTATGCTGATAATGACAGATTGAAGAGGAATGATGTTAAATTCATCATCAAAAATAATATTTCACTTTCTGTCTTGAAGTACAATGATGTCAGGATAATAGCCATACGCCTGCAAGGAAGACCAGTAAATACACTTATTATTCAAATGTATACACCAATCACTGAAACCAGTGATGATGAAATTTAAGAATACTATCAATTTCTTCTGTCTGAAATTGATCAAACATGTAATCAAGATGTATTTATTGATAATTACTGGAGGTTGGAATGCAAAGGTTGGAAACAGAAGAAGAATCAATAGTTAGAAAAAGTTGGCCTTGGTAGTAAAAATGATGGTGGAGATCACAGGAATGACTTATTCATTGCAAATATCTTTTTTAAAGCAGCATAACAGGACCTCATTAGATGGAATATACAGGAATCAAACTGATTGCATCTGTGGAAAAGCTTCATATCATCAGCCAAAACAAGGCCAGGAACAATTGCTCATATACAAGTTCAGACTGAAACTGATAAAAATTGAAACAAGTCTACAAGAGCCACAATATGACTGAACAGAACCCATCTGAATTTAGAGGTCATTTCAAGACTAGAAGAGCTGTGATTGAAAAGACAGGAAAGACAGAAAGGAAAAAAATCGATGTCAGAAGAGACTATGACACTTGTTTTCCAGTGTTGTTGTGTGCCATCAAGTAGGTTCTGACTCATAGCAACCCTGTATAAGGTTTTCAAGGAGTGACTGGTGAGTTTGAACCACTAACCTTATGGCTAGCAGTGCAATGCTTATTCTACAGTGTCACACCAGCTCTCCTATGTAGAGAATGGAAGAAATGAGGAAGTAAAAGAGTTAAATAGAAAATGTCAAAGGGAAGTTCAAGAAGACAAGGTCAAGTATTACAATGAAACGTGCAAAGACCTGGAGTCAGAAAGCCAAAAGGGATGAATATACTCAGCATTTCTCAAGCTAAAAGAACTGAAGAGAAACTGGACTTGAAGTACTGAAGGATTGTATGGGGAAAAATATTGAATGATGCAGAAAACATCATAAAAAGATGGAGGATATACACAAAGTTATTGTACAAAAATGATATAGTCAATGTTCAGCCATTTCAAGAGGTAGCATATGATTATGAACCAATAGTATTGAAGGAACAAGGCATTGGTAAAAATCAATGTTCCATGTACTGACAGAATACAGATTGAAATCTTTCAACAGACTGAAGTACTAGAGGCACTCACTCATTTATGCCAAGAAATTTGGAAGACAACTACTTAGATAGATAACCAGTTAAGAAAGATCCATATTTGTACCCATTCCAAAGAGAGGTGACCCAGTAGAATGTGGAAATCATTGACCAATATCATTAATATCAATGCAAGTAAACTTTTGCTGACAATAATTCAAAAATGATTCCAGGAATACATCAAGAGCGACTTACCAAAATTTAAGTCTTATTCAGATGGGGACATGGCAAGAGGGATAGCAATGCTGATATCAGATGGATATTCGCTGAAAGCAGAGACTGCCAGAAAGATGTTTACCTGTGCTTTATTGATGATGCAAAGACTTTGAACTGTGTGTATAATGGCAGGGTATGGATAACACTGTGAAAAGTAGGTATTCCAGAACATGGCAGTCATTCGAATAGAACAAGGGGATACTGAGTGGTTTAAAATAAGAAAAGGTGTGTGCCAGAGTTGTATTCTTTTACCATACTTACTCAGTGTGTATGCTGAACAAATTATCCAAGAAAATGGATTATATGAAGAAGAACATGGCATCAGGATTGGAGGAAGACTCATTAATTGCCTGCAATATACAGATGATACAACCTTGCTTGCTTGAAATGAAGAAGACTTAAAATACTTACTGATGAACATCAAAGACCACGGGCTTCAGTATGGGTTGCACTTCAATGTAAAGAAAAAAACCCTCACCACTTGACCAGTAAATAACCTCTGATAAGTGGAGAAAAGACAAGTTGTCAAAGACTTCATTTTGCTTGGATCCACTATCAACAGTCATGGGAGCAGCAGTCAAGAAGTCATACGATGTACTGCATTAGGCAGATCTGCTACCCAAGACCTCTTTAAAGTGTTGAAGAACAAAGATGTCAGTTTGAGGACTAAGGTGGTGTGCCTGACCGAAGCCATGGTATTTTCAATAGCATTATATGTATGTGAAAGTTGGACAGTGAATAAGGAAGACTATGTAATAATTGATGCATTTAAGTTAATGGTATTGGGGGAAAATATTGAAAGTACCATGGACGTCAAAAGAACAAACAAATCTTTGTTGGAAGAAGTACAGCCAAAATGCTCGTTCTTGTTGTTAGGTGCCACTGAGTTGGTACCAACTCACAGTGACCATATGCACAACAGAACGAAGCACTGCCCAGTTCTGGGCCAGCCTCATAGTTGTTGCTATGCTTGAACCCATTGTTGCTGCCACTGGGCTAGTCTGTCTAGTTGGGGGTCTTCCTCTTTTTCTCCGGCTCTCATTTTACCAAACATGATATCATGCTCCAGAGACTGGGCCCTCCTGATAATATGTCTGAAGTATGAGAGATGAAGTCTGAC
This sequence comes from Chrysochloris asiatica, assembly GCF_000296735.1. Taxonomy (NCBI): domain Eukaryota; kingdom Metazoa; phylum Chordata; class Mammalia; order Afrosoricida; family Chrysochloridae; genus Chrysochloris; species Chrysochloris asiatica. The sequence continues at coordinate 14,909,197 of NW_006408592.1, read as the reverse complement.
TATCCTGGCTTCCAAGGAGTCTTCCTCCAATCTGGATGCCATGATTTTCTTCATATAATCCAGCTTCTAGGATTATTTGCTCAGCATACAGATTGAATAAGTAAGTCAAAAGAATACAACCTTGGTACACACCTTTCCTAATTTTAAATCATTTGCAGTTTCCCTGTTCTGTTTGAACAACTGCCTCTTAGTCTAGGTTCCTCATGAGCACAATTATGTGTTCCAGAATACTCATTCTCCTCAATGTTGTGTCCATAGTTTGTTATGATCCCTACAATCAAAAGCCTTTGTGTAGTCAATAAAGCACAGGTAAACATCTTTCTGGTATTCTCTGCTTTCAGCCAAGATCCATCTGACCTCAGAAGTGATATCATTGCTTGTTCTGTGTCCACCTCTGAATCTGGTGTGAACCTCCCGAAGTTCTCTGTCAATGTATGGTTGCAACTGTTTTTGAATTATCTTTAGCAAAATTTTATTTGTATGTGATATTAGTGATAATTGCCTGATGAATTCCGCATTCCATTGGGTCACTTCTTTTTGGATTGGGCACATATCTGGACTCCTTCCAGTCAGTTGGCCATGTAGCTGTCTTCCAAATTTCTTGGCATAAATAAATGAGTGCCTCCAGTGCTGCATCAGTTTGTTGAAACATTTCAATTTGTATCCCATCAATTCCTGGTGCCTTGTTCTTTGTCCAAGTGCACCTTGGACTTCTTCCTTTAGTATCATTAGTTTTTAATTATACACTACCTCTTCAAATGGTTGAACAGCCACCGTTTCTTTTAGGTATGGTGACTTTGTGTATTCTTTCCTCTTTTGATACTTTCTATATCATTCAATATTTTACCCATAGGATCATTCAATACTGCAAGTTGAGGCTTGAATTTTTTCTTCAGTTCCCTTTTGGTTTTCTAACTCCAGGTCTTTGCACATTATAATATTTGACTTTGTCTTCTTGAGCTGCCTTTTGCAATATTCTATTCAGCTCCTTAGAGGCCAGGATTTCATCTTTCGTACTTCAGACATATTAAAAGGAAGGACTAGTCCTTGGAGATGGACATCATGCTTGGTAAAGTGGAGGGTCAGCGAAAAAGAGGAAGATTCCTATCCAGATGGATTGGCGCAGAGGCAGCAGCAATGGACTCAAGAGTATCAATAATTGTGGAGATGACTCAGAATGGAACAGAGTTTTGTTCTGTTGTGCTTAGGGTCGCTGTGAGTTTGAATTGACTTGACAATAGCTACAGCAACAACAACAACAAAGTGTAAAAAGAACCCTTGTGGTACCATAATAAGCACTGAACTGCTTACTGTAAGGTGGGTTATTGAAACCCATCAGCTGCTCCATGGGAGACAGATGAGTCTTTATTTTCCTGTAAAGATTTATAGTCTCAGAAACCCTATAAAGTATTACTATGAGTTGGAATCAACTTGATAGTAGTGGGTGTGGGTAAACTAGGGAAGGGGTCCTATTAGTGTAACCCTTAAGTACTCAGCTACTATCTGAAACTGGGAGTTTGAACCCATCAACCACTACACCAAAGAAGGACATGACAGTCTGCTTCTGTAAAAGATTTACAACCTTGGAAACACTATGGGGCAATTCAACTTTGTCCTGTTGTTTAATGTCATCAAGTTGATTCTGACTTATAGGGAGCCTGTACAGGGTTTCCCAGGAGCAACCTGTGGGTTTGAACTGCTGACCCTGTGATTTGCAGTCCAATGCTTGTCCTAGAATGTCACAATATAGGGCTGCTATTAGAAAGGATTCGATGGGAATAGTTTTTGTGTTTTTTTAAAACGTATGTTCAAATACCTAGGTGATACAATTAGAGGCTTTTCTGGAGAACAGAAAAATGGAGTTGTGTATAGAATGTAGGTGGATAATGATGGAAAAGTGGGCAGAATATGAAAGCTCTCATATGACATCTTAATTTTTTTCAGCTTTTTATTATGAATTGAGTGAAGGTTTACAGAATAGATCATCAGTTTTACATTCAACAAATCATATACGTTACTTTATTACATGATTGCATACCCCTCCATGTACCCACAGTTAGCAGTATTTACCTCTGTTCACTTTAACTATTGCATTTCTCCCTGTGTATTCCACTACCTTCATCTTGCCTCTGATAACCTCCCTTTTGTTATATATTACCTGCACCTACTCCCTGTTAACTTGTGTCCACCCTCTAGCCCATGAATAACTTTCCCTCCCCCTCCCCCCTCTGTAACCTACATAGTTTCTTTTACTAAGATATTTTTTTAAAAAAAAGCTTTTTACAACATTGGTCTCATATAATATTTGTCCTTTTGTGACTGACTAATTTTACAAAGCATAATGCCCTCCAGGTTCAACCATGTTGTGAAGTGTTTCACAGATTTATCATTATTCTTCAGCATTTTGTAGTTTTTAATTGTTTGTATGTACTAATGTTTGTTTAACCATTCTTCTGTTTATGGGCATTTAGGTTGCCTCCATCTTTTTTATATGTACTCTTGTAGACAGCATATTGAAGGATCCTATTTTTAAATCCATTCTACTCTCTAACTCTCTTGACTAAGTGGTTTATTTGTAAATCATATATTTAATCCATTTAAATTCAGTGCAATTATTAATAAATATGAATTGACTTGTAATATTGAAGTATCTATGGGCAAAATATTAAGAGATACAAAAAGCATCAAAAGAAGATGGAAGGAATACTCAGCGTCGCTATACCAGAAAGAGATGGTGGATGTTCTCAAGGAACCAGTGATAACTGAAAGAAAAAGTCCAAGGTGCATTAAAGGCATTAGCAAAGAACAAGGCTCCGGGAACTGATGGAATACATATTAAAATCTTGCAACAAACTCATGCAGCAGTAGAGGTACTCACTTATCTATGCCAAAAAATTTGGGAGACAGTTATGTGGTCAACTGATTGAAAGAGATCCATATTTGTGCCCATTCCAAAGAGAAGTGACCTAATGGAAAGTGGAAATCATCAGACAATATCATTAATATCCCATGCAAGCTAAATTTTACTAAAGATAATTTAAAAATGGCTCCAACCATACATTGGCAGAGAACTTCCAGAGGTTCAAGCTGGATTCAGAAGACGATGTGGAATAAGATATATCATTGCTGAAGTCAGATGGATCTTGGCTGAAAGCAGAGAATACCAGAAAGATGCTTACCTGTGCTTTATTGACTGAACAGAGGCTTTTGATTGTGGGGATCATGACAAGCTATGGACAACATTGTGCGAATGAGTATTCTGGAACACTAAATTGTGCTCATGAGGACCTGTACATAGACCAAGAGGCAGATGTTCAAACAGAAAAAGGGAACACCAAATGGTTTAAAATTGGGAAAGGTATGCACCAAGGTTGTATTCTTTCACCATACTTACTCAGTCTGTATGCTTTGCAAATAATCTAAGTTGGATTATATGAACAAGAACGAGGCATTAGGATTAGAAGACGACTCATGAACAACCTGCGATATGCAGATGATACAACCTTGCTTGCTGAAAGAGAATTAAAACACTTACTAATGAAGATAAAAGACCACAGCCTTCAGTATGGGTTGCTCTTCAACATAAAGAAAACAAAAATCTTCACCACTGTACCAATAAATAATATCCATATAAATGGAAAAAAAATTGAAGTTGTCAAAGACTTCAGTTTGCTCAAACCAACCATCAACACTCGTGGAAGCAGCAGTCAAGAACTCAAACAACATATTGCATTAGGCAAATCTGCTGCACAAAACCTTTTAAAAGTGTTGAAGAGCAAAGATGTCAGTTTGAGGACTAAGGTGTGCCTGACCCAAGCCATGGTATTTTCAGTAACCTCATATGCATGTGAAAGTTGGACTGTGAATAAGGAAAATCATAGAAGAATTGATATATATGAGTTGTGGAGTTGGATGAGAATATTAAAAGTACCATGGACTGACTACCAAAAGTACAAACCAATCTGTTGGAAGAACCAGAATGTTCTTCCAAAACTACAATCAGAATGCTCCTTGGAAGCCAGGATAACCAGACTTTGTCTCTCATGCTTTGGACTTACTGTCAGGAGGGACTGGTCCCCTGAAGAAGGATATTGTGCTTGGTAAAATGGAAGGTCAGAGAAAAAGAGGAAGTCCTCCCTCTACCCCCCAATGAGCTGAATTGGGACAGTGGTATTAGCAATGGGCTCATATGTAGCAATGATTTTGAGTTTGGTGCAGAACTGGACAGTGTTTCATTCTGTTGTGTAGAGGGTCGCTGTGAGTCGATACTAACTTGAAGGCAACTAACATTAACAACAAATGGTCATTTTTCTCTGTGGTTTTGTTGTGTGTGTGTGTGTGTGTGTGTGTGTGTGTGTGTGTGTGTGTGTGTGTGGTGCTACTGGCTTCTTTGTTCCATGTAATTTTCTATGCTGAGTTCTTGTTGTTTATAGGTTTTCTTTTATTTTCACTTCTGATATGTTAATGTTTATTAATCTTTCTGATACTACTCTTTAAAAATTTTTGATGTGTGGGTATATTATTTTTCTGAGATTACCCTGTAATTTATTAATTTTTTCCCTGCTTAAAACAGTCTGTTTTATCTTGGAATCACCTTGACTTCCTTACCATTTGGAAGTTCTGTATCTACCCTATTCCCTCTTTTTACTTTGTAGTTGACTTCATTATACATTGGTATTTTCTATTTTCATTCTTGTAGGTTTATTTTGCTTTAAACACTTCTATATCTAGAATTTTGGTGGTGTGGTCATATATGGTAATCTCAGGTTGTTACCTGTTGTTTCTCAGTCCAAAGAATACGTGTTAGCATTCTTTATAAAGTTGAAATGGTTATTACAAATTCCTTTTATTTCTTTTCATCAGGAAATACCCTAATTTCATCATCATATTTGAAGGACAGCTTTGCTTGGTGTATGATTCTTGGCAATTTTTTTCTTTCAGCGTTCTTTGTATATGTCATTCCTTTGCCTTGCCTGCATGGCTTCTGCTGAGAAATCAGGGCTGAATCGTATTGGTTCTTCTTTTTAGGTAGCTCTTCAATTTTTCAAGCTGCTCTCAGTATTCTTTCCTTGTCTTTGGCTTTCAAAAGCTTGATTGTGATTTTCTTTTGGAATCTGTCCTGTTTGGGATTCGTGCCACTTCTTTTAATGTTTTATTGTGAATTATATGATAGTTTACATGAGAGAACTTTAATTTTACATTCATTCCATCATATATCATCTCATTACCATGGTTCCAATCCCCTCCATGCATCATCCACCAACCAAAGGGTATATCCTAGATACCCGCCCCCTACACTTCCCCCTCCCC
>NW_006408592.1:14897499-14899056 GCF_000296735.1 Chrysochloris asiatica | reverse complement strand
GAATGTTTTGATTACGCCCTCATATTTGATTGATAGCTTTGCTGGATAAAGGATTCTTGGTTGGCAATTTTTTTCTTGCAGGGTTTTATATATGTCTCCCCATTGCCTTCTCGCTTGCATGGTTCCTGCTGAGAGATCTGAGCTTAATCTGACTTGCTTGCCCTTGTATGTGACCTTTCTGTTTTCTCTGGCTGCTTTCAGAAGTGTCTCCTTATCTTTGAGTTTGGAGAGCTTGACTATGATATGTCGTGGTGATTTTCTTTTGGGGTCTACACTTCTTGGAGTTCATTGAGCTTCTTGTATGGTTATTTTTTCGCTTGTTAGGATGTTGGAGAAATTTTCTTCCAGTAGCTCTTCGACTATTTCCTCTGTGGACTTGTGTAATTCTTCTTGTTCTGGAATGCCAATAATTCTTAAGTTATTCCTCTTCATGTTGTCCAGCATGAATCTTAGACCTTCCTCTGAATTTTTTTGTCCTTTTTTGTTTTTGTTCTTCTATCTTAGTGGTAGTCAGAGATTTGTCTTCCAGCTCACTGATTCTTCCTTCCATCTCATCTATTCTACTCCTCTGCCCTTTCAGAGAGTTTCCTATTTCTGCCATTTGTTATTGATTGTTTGGACCTCTTTCTGTAGGTTTTGAATTGTTTCCAATGCTGTATTTATCCTGTTTAATTGCTCTTGTAGCACTTTCCTGACTTCTTCCTTATTTTTCTCAACTCCATTGTAAAGTGTTTTGAAACACTTTATAATCATTTTTCTGAATTCTTTCTTGGGCATTTCCAGGGCCTGCCCTCCTTCCGGAATGGAGTCTAGGTCTACTTCTAGGTATTTTGTCTCAGATATTTTATCTTTTTTCTGGACATGTGCTGATATGGACATCTCCCTTTGCTTCTTGGACATGTTTAATGTTTATCTGTGGCCCTCATACTTAAATGGGTATGTATTTTGGTACTTTTTTATGCTTTCTGATTGCTTCCAGGAAGATGTGATCAGGGTGTGGTCTTCCCTTTTCAGTCTTCTTATTGCTTAACTCAGAGTAACTTTCACAGGTGTTGCCTGCCTCCCTGGTATATGGCAGCTGGTAGTGGTTCTTGCCTGGGTTTTGGTATTTTATAAGGTGTGATTGCACCTTGGCTTTTTGGTAGTGGCTGCTGACTCTTCTTGTGTAATATAGGGAGACAAAGAGTCTTCCAAAAGCGGAAGGGTGGCTGTGCAACAGCCAAACAACGGCAGTTGGGTAAAAAACCAAAACAAAATCAGAGTCAGAAGCAAGAACAAAAATGGAGAGATGAAAAATTGAAAGAAAGAAAGAAAGAAAAAACATATATATATATATATATACGTGTGTGTGTGTGTATCTATATCTATATAGATAGATATGAACCGACTCAACGGCACTTAACAAGAACAACAACATATAGATAGATATAGCTATATATAAAATCAGAGGAAAATAATGCAGCACCAGTGAAAACAAGACTCAATACAGCAGTCTTTAATCGCAAAAAACGGAGAGTGGGGCAGAGAGGAAAAAGAGGAAGAAAAAAGAAAATTAAA
>NW_006408592.1:14884886-14897399 GCF_000296735.1 Chrysochloris asiatica | reverse complement strand
TAATAATAATAAAAGGATTTCTGTAGGTTAATATAAGTATGTCTTTAATGTCCTAACTCTCTTTTAGTCACCTCAGCCCCTCCTCTCCCTGCTGTTAGGTGCTGTTGAGTCAATTCCAACCCGTAGCGACCCTGTATAGGGTCTCCGATGAGCGGCTGGTGAGCCCGATCCACCAGCCTTGCAGTTCAAAAGGCCCTGGAGTGTGGCACCTCAACCCACAGTACTGTGCCGGGACTCCTCTCAAACCAGTGAAAAAAAAAAAAAAAAAAAAAAGCAGACCACATAGGACGCACATCCACGTCTCCCATATAGGGTTTCCGAAGAGCGGCCAGTGAGCTTGAACCACCGACCTTGCAGTTCAAAAGAATTTGCAGTGTGGCGCCTCAGCCCACTACGATACGCCAGGACCCCTCTCAACCCAGTGTAAAAAGGTCGACCAAATCTGCGTCTCAGCTTGGGCTGAGTGTGTGAGTTCCTGGCAGAGGAAACCACCAGAGCGGTGAGGGTGGGTCTTGGCCACTCGGCTAAGGTGGACAAACCGTGAGCGCACCTATTACCCAACACCAAAGAAAAAAATAGAATCGTAACCACACAAAATCGGCAAAGTATACTTTCCAAGGTTCCTGCGGCGTGTTTCTGCGGCGTCTCTGTGGCCCTCTCTGTGGCCCCGATTTTGTCCCGCCGCTTGGACTTGCCCAGGATGTGGGCTCAGGCCTCCGAGCCTGGCCGGCAGATTCAAAAGCACATGATTTCCCGCTTCAGCTCCAAATCCCACAGGCTACAAGCCCTCAAACCTTTAAACTATTCCTATGTCTATGGGTCCGAGTCTTGGAGCTCTGTCCTGCCTCCTTTCTGCCTGGAATTCACTCATGCCGCTTTTTGTACGTTTATCTTCTCATCTTTCATGATATTAGGGGAATATTCTTCCAACAACACTTTGTTGTACAATTTTCTCTGTGCTTTTTATTGTCTCTTCCTGTTCTGGAGTTCTAAACACTTCTAAGTTGATCTTCATGGTTTCCATGAAGAAGTCTTAGGCTTTCTTTGGATTTTTTCACTATTTTTTCTGATTGTTCTAGCATACTAGTATTAAAAAAATTTATCTTCAGGTCCATTAATTTGGGCTTCCATTGCTTTGAATCTTCTCCTTTGCCCTTTGAATGTATTGTCCATTTCTGAAATCTTAGTATTAATCTTCTGGATTTCTAATTGAAGGTTATGTATTGTTTCAAAATTTGCATTTATTTTGCACATTCGTTCTTGTAGTGTTTTCCTGAATTCTTCTAAAGTTTTTCTTTCTTTTTTCAATCCATTGAAGGTACCAGTATATCATTCTTTTGAATCCTTTTTCAGTTCCATTTCCTTATTTTCCTCAGAAATGTTTTCTGTCGCTGCATTGTAGTTATTTGTTTGTGCCATTCTCTTGTTTCTTTGTGTGAGCTAAAATTGTTTGTTGTCCCTGTTACATTGTGGTGGTGTCGTATTTGTAAAAAGAAACAGTGTTAATTGGATCTGGAGGGCAGATATCTGTGGTGTGCTCCTATAATTCATGGAGCCCATGAGGTGGCGGTTACAGAGACGTTACAGTTTTCAAACCATGTGGTTTCATAACTGTTGTACTCTAAAAACTTAATTGAGGACCACCAGGAGTTTTTGTTTGTATAGGTTTTATCTATCTAATATATTTACCATATTAGAAATCAAACTGTAATTCAGTTTTCCCACCATAAACACAAGCTCCTTTAAGTTGACTTTGTAAATGCCTGATTCATGGGTTTGCTGGAGACTTTGGGAGGCTTCATACACACAGACTGCCTTTTATTTTTTTTGCTCCTTCTCTGCTAATTCTCCCTTTCTTCTTTGGTAGCAATTGCTATCTTGGCTCCACTACACTGTAAAGACTGTCCTGCCCTTAAACCAATTTGCAGAAATAGACAACTTATCCGTATTAGTCCCTTGCCCCAAGTTTTCACTTTTCTCCAAAATACCTGCTGTTGTTCCCTCTCCAGAGCCCTCAGGCAGTTGTTTTGTATTTTATTCAGAGGTTATATAGGGAGCCCCTAGTGTGACACTGTAGGATAAGCTCTGAATGGCTAACCACAAGGTTGGTGGTTCAAACCCACCATCCACTCTTTGGAAACCCTATACAGGGTCATTGTGAGTCAGAAGCAATTCCAGTGCACTTAACAATAACAGCAGGTAGTCAGTTACTAAGGAAAAATTGGAGTTACAGTGAACCACGCTTAAGAAGAGAGTAGTCCAGGGAGATGACCTGTAGTTACCTGCTTAAAGGTCAGTCTGTTCGGAGCTTACTCTGCCATACTGGAAATATTTGTTTCTTATTGATTTATAAGTACTCTGTATATTGGAGAAATTCGTCATTTGTGACAAAAAGGTGCAGTCTGCCTCTGCCCACCCCCACCTCCCTGGTTTGCTGTTTGTAAATTTGCTTTGGGTTGTTTTTGCCATGTAGAAATAATTTGATTTTTATTTGGTTGAAGTGATCAGTCTTGTTATTTATAAATGCTTTTGTATTGTCATATTTAGAAAGACCCTTTTATACTCCAAGATTATAAAAATTTCTCCTGTGATCTTTTCTCCTAGATCTTTTTATGATTTTATTGTTACATTAAAAAAAATCTATTTGGAATGTAGCCTGGTTTAAAATGTGAAGAAAGGATTAAACTTAATTATTTTCCAGATGATTTTTACTCAATTGACTGAATATAATGTACTGAATAATTCCTCTTTACTCCCAGTAATATGAAGTGCTTACATAAATCCCAGAAGTATTTGGGTATAGGTTTGGATTTAATGGCCTGTTTTATTGATGATCTGTATTATGCCTCAATATCCCATTGTCTTAGTGATTTTATCTCATGTCATAATTGCCTTCATTGTGACCTCATCCTCTATCCTCCTGTGGCACCCAGGTTTTCTGGTCACCAGTAGGAGACATGAGAGTTTAAAACCTACACACAAGACTTTAAAACCTATGCATTTTTGTTTGGACCTGAAATGGAAGGCAGTAATTTTCCTTTGTTCTCTCTGGAACCAGGAAGAGAAAAGTTAGAAAGGAAGAGAGATACAGTAGTGCTGAGGAAGGAGAGAGGGACTTAGCCTGCAATCAGGGCGTTCTTGTCAGTGGGCTTCTGTGGTTACTTACTGAGTACATGTACAGAAATCATTTGTGAAGTGAAGAGAAATAAGTCAGTGTTTCTTAAAATTTTCCATTGAAATTCTCTTAAGGGCAGAGAAAAGTAAAAATAAGTGATTATGTCTGAAGATGAAGCTTGCCTACCTTAAATCAAAAACATTTTATATTAAAAAAACCAACTATAACTAAATGTTGGTTAGTAGATATACAATGGAATAGTGTGCAAGCCATTAAAAAGAGTGAACTAATTTATATGTAATGGAGTCCTGGTTTGGTGCTGTAGGATAAGCACTGGACCACAAGGTTCGTTTGAACTGCAGGGTTGGAGGTTCAAATTTACCAGCTGCTCCTTGGAAACCCTATACAGGGTCACTATGGGTCAGAACTGATTGGATGGCACTTAGCAACAGTTCTGAAATAATTGATAAAGTTTTGACTCCATTTCCCTTAGTCTCTGGGTCTTTCCTTCTCTGCATTTCTACTTTGACACATTGTTAAATAACCATATTTATCAGCTAAGACCTGGGAAAACCCTGGTGTTGTGCAATAAAAAAAGTTTCTTATATGTGGAACCACTTTGGAACCCCTAATTCTACCACTTTGAGGTTCCAAAATGGTTTCATATATAAGAACCTCTAATTCCGCCCCGCCTTGCATGCCAACAGGGTTTATATGAAAACACTGGGTGGTGGGTGGGCAGTAAGGGATCTGCTGTGAACCCAAAGAGCAGCCTGTGGTGCCACAGATAAGTCTGGTGTTGCGGCTTTGCCCAGTCTGTGCCTGATCCAGAACTGATAATCTACAATGTTAAAATGAGGTAACTCAAGATGAGCAGGTTGAAAGTGGCATCAGAGAAGAACCTTAGCAATAAGTCTCCTATTGTGGGACTCTTGGCTCATCTGGAGAAGATCAATACTGAAGCCACAGAATCAGCCACTGCCAGATACGTTACAGCAAAAATTCTTCATCAGCCTCAAAGTCTAGCTTGGTAGCCCCTATGTCAGCATCATTACTGGAAATGTTCCTAACTACCATGGGAGACTAACCCGGTTCCTCATACCACTGGTGGATAACCCGTGATTAGTCCTCTGGTGTTGGGTAATATAACGACTCTGCTTATAGTTTCTTATAGTCACCCAATATAGGACAGCTAGTCCCTGATTCATGATGGGGTTCTATTCTGATGACTCCACTGTAAGTTGGTTCTGACATACCTTGAATGCCTCATGCTTTTTGTTTTATTATTGCTTAAAAACACACACACACACACACAAAAAGATCAGTGTCTTTATAGCTCTGATCTTTATTTGCCTTTGGGGGAGGCATGAGAATGATAATATGAGCAAATCATGTGCTGCAACATTGTATGTAGTACATATCAGTAATGATAAGATACAAAGAAAGAAGAAAAGACAATTGCAAGGGTGGCTTGTGGTGATGATGGTGGTGTGCCATGGAGTTGATTCCTGTTCAGCGACCCTGTTCAGGGTTTCCGAGGCTGTAAATCTTTATGGGAGCAAAAAGCCTCATCTTTCTCCTGTAGAACCTCACGTAATTTCGAATTGCTGACTTTGAGGTTAGCAACCTGATTTGTAACGACTACCAGAGAGTAACTCAAATATGCTGGAGACTAACTACAGATTGCTGGAGAAAGATGAGGTCTTTTGCTCCTACAAGGATTTAAAAGCCTCCGAAACTGTATACACAGACACTATGAGTCTGAAATAACTCAATGACACTTAGCAACAGTTCTACTGTAGGATTCCTGTTGTGATTTAGGATAAATAAGCACTGGACTGCTCACCACAAGATCAGTTCAAACCCACCAGCTGCTGACTTTATGGCACTTAACAACAACATTTCTACCACTAATGTTCAATTCTGCCTCTCTAAATTTGTGCTGGCTTAAGTAGGAAAATTTTTAACAGTTTGGGTATTAGAAGCACTCTACAAAGGAAGTAATTGTATGAAAATGTTTTAATTCTTGTAACATTTTTTACACTTGTCCATCCATTGGTACTGTTGTATAAAAGCTCAAACTTCTGGAGCTGCTTTAAGGGTTTTCATTAAGTTTTACCCTTCCTTTTTATGCTCCTATTACCATGAAAAACTACTAGAATAACTCCTCTGGGATTCTTACAACTCTCCCAATAAATGAAAATCTTTAATATGTAAAGGTAATATGTAAAGGACGTTTTTTATCTATTTTTCACATGTAAGGACTTTTTTTTACCCATTTGTGATTTTGTAAATTCATGCATTATGCATTAGTCTTTTGGAAAATATGTACTGAATTATACAGATCTTCACATGTTGATAATTTTCTGTATATATTTTTAAATCATATTTGTTGATAGCACCTCTAGAAAAGTCTTTAAGAATGGAAAGTTGTCAAATTTGTGGTGAGTTATGCAAGTTTTCAAGAATTCTAGTTTTTGCTTAATTAGATCATAGGCAACAAATACTGTTGTTTTCTTGAAGTGATAGACTCACTTTGCTCATTTTCAGGAAATTATCTTCCAAATACTTAAGAACAAATAATCATAGTTTACAAAGGTAGCTCTGTCATACCAGTGTTTTCCTAAGACAATCTGAGACAATTTCATTATGCTTTGGTATATAGCAAAAGTTCTTTATCCAAATTCCTATTTCATTATGGTGGTGGTGGTGGTGGTGGTGTGCCATGGAGTTGGTTCTGACTCATAGCAACCTTGCATAGGATTTCTTTACGGGGACAGAACGCTTTATCTTTCTCATGTGGAACAGCTGGTAATTTTGAACTTCTGACTTTGAGATTAGCAGTCTGATTTGTAACCACTACACTACCAGAGCTCCTTATTTCATTATTGTTGTTGTTGTTGTTAGGTATCATTGAGGCAGACATCTTTGCTCTTCAACACTTGAAAAAGGTCTTGTGCAGCAGATTTGCCTAATGCAGTACGTCGTTTGATTTCTAGACTGCAGCTTCCATGAGTGTTGATAGTTGATCCAAGAAGAATGAAGTCCTTGAAAACTCCAGTCTTTTCTCCATTGATAAAAATGTTGTTTATTGGTCTAGTGGTGAGGATTTTTGTTTTCTTGACATTGAGATCTAATCCATACCAAAGGCTGTGCTCTTTGATCTTCATCAGTAAATGTTTAAGTCCTCTTCACTTTCAGCAAGCAAGGTTGTAGCATCTGCATATCGCAGGTTGTTAATGAGTCTTCCTCCAATCCTGATGCCACATTTTTCTTCATAGAATCCAGCTTCTTGGATTATTTGCTCAGCATACAAATTGAATAAATATGGTGAAAGAATACAACCTTGTCACACAATTTTCTTAATTTTAAACCATTCAGTGTTCCCATGTTCTGTTCGAACAACTGCTTCTTGGTCAAAGTACAGATTCCTCATGAGCCACAATTAAGTGTTCCAGAATACTCATACTTCGCAATGTTGTCCATAGCTTGTCACGATACACACGGTTGAAAGCCTTTGCATAGTCAATAAAGCATAGGTAAGCATCTTTCTGATATTCTCTGCTTTCAGCCAAGATTCACCGGACATCAGCAATGATATCTCTCGTTCCACGGCCTCTTCAGAATCTGGCTTTAACCTCTGGAAGTTCTCTGTCAATATATGATTTTAGCCGTTTCTGTATTACTTTTAGCAAAACTTTACTCGCATGGGATATCAAAGAGCTTGTCTGATGATTTCCACATTCCGTTGGGTCACCTCTTTTTGGAATGGGCATAAATATGGATTTCTTCCAATCAGTCGGCCAGATAGTTGTCTTCCAAATTTCTTGGCAGAGATGAGTGAGTGCCTCCTGTGCCGCCTCACTTTCTTGAAAGATTTAATTTGTATTCCATCAATTCCTGGTGCCTTGTTCTTTGGCATTTCCTTCAATGCATCTTGGACTTCCTCTTTCAGTATCATTGGCTCTTGATCACATGCTACCTCTTGAAATGGTTGAACATCAACCATTTCCTTTTGGTACAGTGCCTTTGTGTATTCCTTCCATCTTCTCTTGATGCTTTCTGCATCATTCAGTAATTTGCCTGGAGGATCTTTCAGTAACGAAAGTTGAGGCTTGAATTTTTTCTGTAGTTCCCCCAGCTTGAGACATGCTGAGCGTGTTCTTCCTTTTTGGTTTTCTGATTCCAGATATTTGCATATTTTGTTATAATATTTGGCTTCATCTTCTATAGCTGATCTTTGAAATTTTCCGTTCAGGTCTTTTACCTCCTCATTTCTTCCGTCTGCTTTAGCATTTCTATGCTGGAGAGCAAGTTTCAGTGTCTCTTCTGGCATCCATTTTGACCTTTTCCTTTTTTATCTTCTCAATGACTTTTTGCTTTCTTCATGTATGATGTTCTTGATGTTATCCCACAACTCTTCTGGTCTTCAGTCTTTAGTGTTTAGTGTATCAAATCTGTTCTCCAGATAATCTCTAAAGTCAGGTGGGATATATTCAAGGTCATATATTGGCTCTCTTGGGCTTGTTTTCATTTTCTTCGGTTTCAGTTTGAATTTGCATATGAGTAATTGATGGTCTATTCCACAGTCTGCCCCTTGCCTTGTTTTCACTGGTGATATGGAGTTTTTCCATCGTCTCTTTTCGCAGATGTAGTCAATTGATTTCTGTGTATTCCATCTGGTGAGGTCCATGTATATAGTCATCTCTTATGCTGTCTAAAGAAGGTATTTGAAATGAACAAATCATTGATTTTGCAGAATTCTATCATGCATTCTCCAGCATCATTTCTATCACCAAGGCCATATTTTCCAGCCACTGATCCTTCCTCTTTGCTCCCAACCTTTGCATTCCAATCACCAATAGTGATCAATACAGCTTGATTGCATGTTTGATCAATTTCAGATAGAAGAAGTTGATAGAATTCTTCTATTTCATCCTTACTGGCCATAGTGGTTGGTGCGTAAATTTGAATAATAGTGGTATTAACTGGGCTTCCCTATAGGCGTATGGATATTATCCGTATCACAGACAACGTTGTACCTCATGACTGATCTTGATATGTTCTTTTTGACAATGAATGCAACACGATTACTCTTCTATTTGTCATTCCCGGCATAGTAAACCATGTGGTCATTAGATTCAAAATGGCCGATACCAGTCCATTTCAGCTCACTAATGCGTAAGATATTGTTGTTTATGTGTTCCGTTTCATTTTTGACAGTTTCCAATTTCCCCATATTCATACTTCGTACATTCCATGTTCTGATTTTTAATAGATGTTTACAGCTGTTTCTCTTCATTTTGAGTTGTCCCCCATCTGCAAATGAAGGTCACATGGACTTTTCTCCCATGGGCTTTACTCCATTCACGACATCATGGTCAACTCTACTCTGAGGAGGCAGCTCTTCCCCAGTTGCATTTTGAGTGCCTTCCAAACTGAGGGACTCATTTTCCGGCACTATATCTGACAGTGTTTCTCTGCTAATTCATAAGGTTTTCAGTGACTAAATATTCGGACATAGTTCGTCACTCCTTCTTCCTAGTCTGTCTTCATCTGGAAGCTCATCTGAAACCTGTCCACCATGGGTGACCCTGCTTGTATTTAAAATAGCAGTGGCACAGCTTTCAGAATCATAGCAACTCAAAAGCCACCATAGTACGACAAACTGACAGACGAGTGGTCGTATTTCATTATAGACACAGTTAAAATGATATGCCCTATACTGGTACAGCAACAGATATATAGACCAATGAAATAGAATTGAAGACTATAAGAGTAATTTTTTTTAGAAGAATCAGTACCAGGCTTGTCCCTATGAAATGGAGCTTGAAGATACTCTGCTTGTTATATATTCCAGTGTGCTCTGTTATTGTTGCTGTTAGGTGTTAAGGAGTTGGTTTCGACTCATAGTGACCCTTTATAGGGTTTCCAAGGAGCGACTGGTGTGTTTGGACCACTGACCTTGCAGTTAGTAATCCATTGTTTATCCTATTGTGACCCAAGATGCTAAACCACTCTATAATCTCTGATATCAGCCACTACTACTTGCTAAAACTATTACCCTAAAACACCTTTTCAACTTGGAACTGAAGCCACTCCCAGAGGTCACCAGATAATATATAGATTCACATATAAAATAAATAATAACACCTGTGAGGAGTGTGCTACTTATCATAGTCAACTAAATCAAGAGCTCTGGTAGCGTAGTGGTTACGAGTTGGGCTGCCAACCTCAAGATCAGCAGTTCGAAACTACCAGCTGTTCAACGGGAGAAAAATAAGGTGTTCTGCTCCCTTAAAGGTTTATACCCTCAGAAACCCTGTGCAGGGTCACTATGAGTCAGAACCGACTCCATGGTACTTAACAACAAAATCAAGACCAAATGGGCAAAATTTGCCCAAAAGCACAGGGAAGGCAGGGAAGGGAAGGGAAACTAGAGGTATGAAAATGGGGAAGGCAAGATGGAAATACTTAAGAGTGCTGGCACAATGCCACAGAGCAACCATGGTCACAGAACAATTTTTATGTGAATTGTTGAATGGGTAACCAATTTGATGTGGAAACTTTCACCTAAAGCACAATACAGTGTTGAAATAAGAAAAGATCTGCACTCAAGTGGTGAGATTTAATCAAACAGTAATTTTTATAGCTTCCCCAAAGGCATTGTTGTTTTTTTTCAAGACTGAATGTGTAGTGGCAGTGAAGAATACAGTAACTCTAGTATAGTGTGGATGCTACTGCACTGATTTGTACCTGCCATTGCTTTAGAATCATCAATGCAAGTATCTACCCAGTGATTAAGATAAATAACTTTTTTCTGTCATAGAAAGTAGTTTTGATTCCAGGGCCCCTGGAAAGGATCCATGGACCACGTTTGGAAAACTATTGCTCTGATCTACTGATAAATATTTATCTCCTTACACATAATATTGAACATTTAGCTTTTTGTGGTTTGTTACTTTATTATTGCTGTTGATAAGTGCCATCCAGTCGGTTCCAACTCATATTGACCCTATATATGGTTTCTGAGGAGAAGCTGGTAAGTTTGAACTGATGCCTTACAGTTGAAACCGACCTTGCAGTCTAGTGCTTATCCTACAATGTCACACCAGAGGAGTTTTAATGGAATATATTTTTAAATAAGAAATAATAAGATAGAGTTAGTTATTCATTTCAGGTAATGGGTCCTACTTCTATGCATGGTGATGGTGGTTATGTGTCGTGGAGTCGGTTCAAACTAATAGTGACCCTGTAACAGGGTTTCTGAGGCTGTAAATCTTTACAGGAGCAAAAAGCCTCATCTTTCTCCCACAGAACAGCTAGTAGTTTCAAACTGCTGATCTTGCGGTTTGCAGCCCGATTCGTAACATAGACATGTCCAAAATCCTCATTAGTCATCTTCCTACAACTGTTAACCAATTTTATATACTTCCTTTTCTAGTTATAGACTCCTTCAACAGCCAGGTCTGATGAAATTCCATGTGCCGTAGGCAGTAGGAAAAACTTTAAATTCTGAGAGCTCATGCCAAGGTTTCAAGGAGGAACTATTGTTACTTTTAATTACAGAATACAGGAGACTTGAGTTCCTTTTGCTACTATTAAAACGAACAGTATTAATATAGCAGCTGATATTATTTGGTACTTATAATGTACCAAGGAGTCCTGGTATGTGGCGCTGTGGGTTAATGCACCGGGACTGCGAAGCTGTTTGAAATGCAAGGTCAGTGGTTCAAGTTCACCATCTGCTCCTTGGAAACCCTATACAGGATCACTATGGGTCGGAATCGACTCGATGGCACTTGACAACAGCAACAACATAATGTACCAAACAGTCCTGGTGTAGCACTGTAGGATAAGCATTGGACTTCTAACCACAAGGTCAGTGGTTCAAACCTGCCAGTCATTCCTCAGAAACCCTATATAGTGATGCTGTGAGTGGGAATTGACTCGATGGCACTTAACGACAATGATATACCAGTATCCTTGGGTGGTGTATTTGGCTACTAATCTCAGGGTTCATGGTTCAAACACTCCCAGTGGTGCCATGGAAGAAAGGCCTAGAAGTTTCCTTTTGTGAAAATTACAGCCAAGCAAGCCTTATGAAGCCTTTCTCTTCTGTGATACAGCATGTCACCATGAGTCAGAATTGACGTTATGGCAACAAGTTTGGGTTTTTGGCTTTCTCTATGCCAGCTACAATGCTAAGCATCTTATTTAATTAAAATGAAGTCTTGTTTAGGGAATATTATTATGATGACCCTTCATATTTAGTTATTCCTTTCTTCTGTGGAAAGAAAACAGGTCGCTTTCTTAAGATTTGACATTTTATTCGTTTCTCAGAAGAATAAAAATTACATATTTACATGCTTTTGATTGTGTTTTGCATGCCAACTGGAGATGTATTCTTTCATCAAAAAATCTCTCTTAAATTAGGTAAGTTCATGCTTTCTTTTCTTCGTTCTTTACCATCTCACAGTCATCTTAGTTCAAGCCCATATTTTAATTTGTTTGAACTATTGCAGTAGTTTTCTATTTTGGCCTCTTTCTATCATCTCCAGCCTTTTCTGAAAGTTAATTGCTTATTTGTTTTTATAACCATTCCTTTGCTTCAAAGCCTGTTCATCTGTTGGTGTCTGGCTACTATTACTGAACATTTTGAGCAAAGACTCTATAGAAGAATTTTTATCAAAAGGGGGAAAAATCTTCATGGAGCTCATAGTTTAGACTTGGACAAGTACCCAAGCAAATACTTAAAATTTTAAAGTGTTGTGAAGGAAAACTAGAGAAAATACAAAGAAGCAAATAAAGAAAATGAACATTACCAGTAATTACTCTAATCACTCTGTCCTGCATTCCATATAAAATAAAATACGTAAAAATGGGAATGGATCTGAGTAGGTCCATGGTGGTGGTGGTGGTTATGTGCTGGCGAGTCGGTTCCGACTCATAGCGACCCTGTACAGGGTTTCTGAGTCTGTAAATCTTAATGGGAACAAAAAGCCTCATCTTTCTCCTGCGGAACAGCTGGTAGTTTCAAACTGTTGACCTTGTGGTTCGCAGCCCAATTCGTAGGTCCACAGGCACATTAAACTGTGCATGCAGGAGGGTTAGACTTCATGGTACCAGGTCCTACCTCTTTGCTGCTTCCTCCTCAACCCACATCTGTGGCCTCATGGAAAGTTCCTTATGACCAGTTAATTATTTGCTATGTGTCCTCCAGACTGTTTTCTCTCTCTCCTCCCTCATCCCCCTTCCTTTCTCTGTGTTTGTGTGTGTGTGTATGAAAAACCAACCCTATTGTTACTACGCAAAGGCTTTCGATTGTGTGGATCATGACAAGCTATGGACAACATTGAGAAGTATGAGTATTCCAGAACACTTAATTGTACTTCTAA
>NW_006408592.1:14883279-14883968 GCF_000296735.1 Chrysochloris asiatica | reverse complement strand
CAGGATCGAGCATTGTTTTGTTCTGCTGTGCATGGGGTCGCTGTGAGTCGGTCCCGACTCGATGGTACCTGACAACAACAACAACAACATTGTTACTGAGTAGATTTCAACTTACTGCAACCCTTTAAGACAAAGTAGAACTGCCCCATAGGGTTTCTAAGACTTTAATCTTTATGGAAAGAAACTACTACATCTTTCTCCCAAGGAGAGCCTGGTGGGTTCGAAACCCCAACCTTTGTGTTAGCAACAGGGAACTTTTACCACTGTACCACCATGCTTCATGTATATGGGTGTGTGTATATGTACATATATGCTAATATGTAATAATTTTATATCATTTAACTAAAATATGGTTATGCATTAAAAAAATAGTATATGTGATTATAATGGGAGTCCTGGTATGGTGCTGGGGATTAATGCGCTGGACTGAAAAGTCAGTTTGAACCGCAAGGTCGACAGTTCAGACTCATCAGCTGTTCTTCAGAAACCCTATATAGGGTTGCTATGGGTTGGAACTGACTCAACAACGGCACTTAACAACAGCATATGTGCTTATGCATTATATTACGTAATACATTATGATATGATTTTCTCAATATAATTAATACTTTCTCATGTCTTTAAAGAATGATTTGGAGGATAGAGTTTTTTGTTTTTTTGTTTTTGTCTTTAATTCCTTATGAGCTTAC
>NW_006408592.1:14870320-14882690 GCF_000296735.1 Chrysochloris asiatica | reverse complement strand
ATATATGTGTATATATATATATATATATATATATATATATACGTATATATATATACGTACATATATACACACACACACATCTGTATGTATAAACAAAGAGAGAGTGTCCTGGTCCTGGTGTGGCATTGTAGGATAAAGCACTGGACTGCAAGGTCAATTTGAACCACAAAGTCAGCGATTCAAAATCACTAGTCGCTCCTTGGAAATCCTATACAGGGTCTCTATGAGTCAGAACCAACTCAACGGCCCTTAAAAAAAAACAACAACATATATGTGTGTGTATGTATAACCTATACATCTCTAGCAAAAGTAGCTATTGCCTCTACATTTAGCATGCTCATGTTGTATTTTACTTTTTAGTAGAATGTTATCATATAAGTCAAGGTAAGAGAACCTAAAGAATGTAAGAGAACTCCGCTCCAGAGATCATTCCCATTCCTTATCCATTAACTTTTTGTTTCCTGTGATCTCTGGAACCCCCTTTTTAAAAAATTGTTTTTTTCTTTTTCTTCTTTAACTGAGTAGACTGTGCTATACGCATATAAATCATAGAACATTGTTATTGAACAAATGTTTATAAGAAAAGCAGTAGGCTCACGACATTATTGTTTAACATAGAAATGGGAAACTAGATAACAACCTAGAATGTTCATCAGTGAATCAATAACTAAGACATGGTATATTATTTGTATGGTAGCATACTACACAACAATTTAAAAGAAATGAATTAGAGTATTTATTTACCTATCTACTAGATTCCTTCAATCTTATTTTTCATTGATAATAACTATTTTGTATAATACACATGGATCTCAAGAAATGAAATACACAGAAATCAGACTATATCTGTGGAAAGAGACCATGGAAAAGTTCCATATCATCAGCCAAAACAAGGCCAGGGGCAAACTGAGGAACAGACCATCAATTGCTCATATGAAGCTGAAGAAAATTAAAACAAGTCCACAAGAGCCAAAATACGACCTTGAGTATACCCCACCTGAATTTAGAGATCATCTGAAAAACAGATTTGATGCATTAGACACTGAAGACCAGGAGAGATGTGGGATCACCTCAAGAACATCACACAGGAAGAAAGCAAAAGGTCACAAAGAAGACAGGAAAGAAGGAAAAGACCAAAATGGATGTCAGAAGAAACTCTGAAACATGCTCTCCAGTGTAGAGATGCTAAAGCAAATGGAAGGGAGGAGGTATAAGAGCTGAACAGAAAATTTCAAAGGTCAGCTCGAGAAGACAAAGTTAAATATTCTAATGAAATGTGCAAAGACCTGCAGTTAGAAAACCAACAGGGAAGAACACGGTCAACATTTCTCAAGCTGAGGGAATTAAAGAAAAAAATACAAGCCTTGACTTGCAATATTGAAGGATTCTGTGGGCAAATTCCTATATAGGGTTGCCATGGATCGGAACTGACTCGAAGGCACTTAACAACAACAACATGGGCAAATTGTTTAATGATGTAGAAAGCATCAAAAGAAGTTGCAAGGAATATACACAGAGTTACTATACCAAAAAGAAATGGTTGATGTCCAGCCATGTCAAGAGGTGGTAACATATGATCAAGAACAAATTGTCCTGAATAAAGAAGTCCAAGGTGCATTGATGCTTGTGGCAAAGAACAAGGCACCAGGAATAGAGGAATACAAACTGAAATCTTTCAACAAAGTGATGGGGCACTGGAGGCACTCACTCATCTATGCCAAGAAATTTGGAAGGCAACTACCTGGCCAGTTGACTGGAAGAAAGTCGTATTTGTGCCCATTCCAAAGGGAGGTGACCCAACAGAATGCGAAAATCATTGGGCAATATCATTGATATCCCATATGAGTAAAGTTTTGCTAAAGATAATACAAAATGACTGCAACCATGCATTGACAGAGAACTTTCAAAGCTTTAAGTTGGATTCAGAAGAGGACATGGAATGAGGGATATTGCTGACGTCAGATGGGTCTTGGCTGAAAGCAGAAAATACCAGAAAAGATGTTTACTTGTGCTTCATTGACTACACAAAGGGTTTTGATTATGGGGATCATGACACGCTATGGACAACATTGAGAAGAATGAGTACTCTGGATCACTTAATTGTGCTCATGAGTAATCTGTACATAGACCAAGAGGTAGTTGATTGAACAGAACAAGGGAACACTGAATGGTTTAAAATTAGGAAAGGTTAACGCCAAGGTTGTATTCTTTCACCACACTTATTCAATCTGTATGCTGAGCAATTAATCAGAGAAGCTGGATTATGTGAAGAAAAATGTGACATCAGGATTGGAGGAAGACTCATTGATAACCTGTGATATGCAAATGATACAGTCTAATCAGGATTGGAGGAAGACTCATTGATAACCTGTGATATGCAAATGATACAGTCTTGCTTGCTGAAAATGAAGAGGACTTAAAATATTTACTGATACATCTCAATGTTCAGTAAACAAAAATCTTCACTGGACCAATAAATAACAACCAGCCATATAAATGGAGAAAAGATTGAAGTTGTCAAAGACTTCATTTTGCTCAGACCAACCATCAACACTCATGGAAGCAGCAGTCAAGAAATCAAACATCATATTGCATTAGGCAAATCTGCTGCACAAGACTTCCTTAAAGTCTTGAAGAGTTTGAGCACTAAGGTGCACCTGACCCAAGCTGTGGTATATTCAGTAACCTCATATGCATGCAAAAGTTGGATAGTGAATAAGGAAGACCATAGAATTGATGCATTTGAGTTGCGGTGTTGAAGGAGAATATTGAATGTACCATAGACTTCTAAAAGAACAAACTAATCTGTGTTGGAAGAAGTATCCCCTGAATGCTCCTTGGAAGCCAGGGTGGCCAAACTTCGTCTCTCATACTTTGGACATAATATCAGAAAGGACCAGTCTCTGGGTAAGGATATCATGCTTGGTAAAGTAGAGAGTCGGAGAAAAAGAAGAAGACCCCCAGTGAGATGGATTGACACAGTGGGTGCAGCAATGGGCTCAGTCGTAGCAACGATTATGCGGTTGGCCCAAGACTGGGCAGTGTTTCATTCTATTATGCATAGGTTCATTATGAGTTTGTAGTGACTCGGTGACACCTAACAACAATAACATCAAACTTTGTAAAATGGGATGTATAGAGTTAACCAATTTTTGTAAAAATTTTAAATAGAAACAAAATGAAACTATATTCTTCTGAGCCCAGGTGTGGTGCTGTAAGGTAGCCCTAATGTGGGCCGTTCTTGGAAACCCTATGCAAGGATACTTAGCTAATTTGTTCTTAATGGACATGCTGTTGCTATGCCATTTCTCTGCTTCTGTGGTTGCCTCTTCAGTATTGTTGGGGAGAAGAGTGATTATTAAACTCATGTGGACCTTTTATTATGTGTTTACAATGGAGCTTCGAAAAGTTTGCAGAAAAATTCCATTACCTTTCAATTCCATTTCCACGAACATTTGAAACCCCCTCGTAAAATACCATGTTGCAACAACGATGCGCTGATATCCTTGGGTGGTACAAGTGGTATGCATTTAGCCACTAACCTCAAGGTTCATGGTGCAAATACTCCCAGTGGTGTCGTGGAAGAAAAGCCTAGCAGTGTACTTTTGTAAGTTAACTTACTGAAGTACTTTAATTTTCTTCTAGGCTTTTAACTGTTCAGGTATGGGATATTGTCTTTGTATAACACTATTGATGTTTATCATGATATACAAATGATAATTTTCACAGATGGGTCTTAGTATGCGTCTATTTTTTATTTTAAAAAAAATTTAGACTACATATAATTCCAGTGAATCTGTTATTGTTTTTTTTCCTAACAAATGATTACAGAATACATATCTTTCTAAGTTGTTTAACCTTATTAGAATAAGACTATTTTACCTTATGGAGTCCTGGTATAGTGCTGAGGGTTAATGCGCTGGACTGCAAGGTTAGTTTGAACCATAAGGTCGATGGTTCAAGCTTATCAGCCACTCCTCAGAAACACTATACAGGGTCACTCTGAGTCAGAACCTACTCTATGGCACTTAACAATAACAACAACAATTTTACCTTATAAAATAAAATATTAAAAGGTGAAGATCAAAGACCACAGCCTTCAGTATGGATTGTGCACCTCAAGGCAAAATCCTCACTGCTGCTCCAATAAATAACATCATGGTAAAGGGAGAAAAGATTGAAGTTGTCCAAGACTTCATTTTGCTTGAATCCACTATCAGTGCTCATGGAAACAGCAGCAAAGAAATCAGATGTATTTCATTAGATAAGTCTGCTACACAAGAGGTTTTTAAAGTGTTTAGGTGTGCCTGGCCCAAGCCATAGTATTTTCAGTAACAGTGAATAAGGAAGACCGTAGAAGAATTGATGCATTTGATTTATGGTATTGGAGAAGAATATTAAAAGTACCATGGACTTCCAGAAGTCAGAAAAAGTACAGCCAGAATGTTCCTTTTGAGTTAGGATGGTGAGACTTGGTCTCTCATTTCTTCAGACATATCTTTAGGAGGAGCCAGCCCCTGGAAAAGAACATCGTGCTTGGTAAAGTAGAGGGTCAGCATATAAGAGGGTGACCACCAACTAGATAATTGGCACAGAGGCAGCAGCAAAGGGCTCAAGCATAGCAGCAATTGTGAGGGTGGTGCAGGACTGAGCAGTGTTTTATTCTGTTGTGCCTAAGGTCACTATGAGTCAGAACCAAGTAGATGGCGCCTAACAACAATATTTAGTATTCACCTACTCAGTGTACTTGTACAGTATTTCATGTTCACAAGAGTAGACATTATACCTAATCTACAGACAAGAAAAATAAGACTCAGGATGGTTTGGTAACCTGCTGAATAAATATATTACAAAAAAGAACATGTCACTAACATTAAAGTTCAGCAATTCAAAGAAATGTGAATTAAAACATTGATTTATCACTTCTTGAATAAGATAAAGCACTGAACTACAAGGTCAGGTTGGACTGCCAGGTCAACGGTTCAAACCCACCAGCTGCTTCTTGGAAATGGTATACAGGGTCTCTATGAGTTAGACTGACTTGACTACATTTGACAACAGCAACAGTGTTGAGGACCACAAGTACTGAGATGCTGAGGACCGGTGTCATGGAGGAAAATCCAACACGATGGCCCCTCTCAGGCTTGCTAGCCAGGGACCCTGAGGGCCCAAGGAAGTAACCTCCGGACGTCCCAGGTTCATTGGCTTTTACAAACTCACTGTTGGACTAGCTCTGTATAATTTTCTTTGGTCCTATTATTCATTCTATGCTTCGAACTCCAGTAATTGTAGCTTCTGAGAAAATGGTTTTTATGTGCCTCTCTTAATGTCTCCACTGTTTTGGCAGTGCTTGAGGTTCTGGGAACAAAATCTCTCTGAGGAACAAAGTCTGGCCACCTGGCAAGCATGGCAAAACTGTTCTTTATCAAGTTATTCAGTTATGTTGGGTATTTACTTAATACATGAGCTCTTAGTATCCATGTACAATATTAATATTAAACAAAAAACCTCTCCTAAAGCCGAGGCTGTAAAAAGTTCCAAAGGCAAGTTTGCTGAGAGACTCTGGAGAAAACTCCCCCAAGGAATTCACTCAAAGTAGATTGGCGACATCCAGGGTATTGTTCAAGAAATAATAGCGACAGCCTTCTCAAATCGTCCCCAGGTGCAAACTATTAACCTAGACGTCCTCGGCCAGGTAGCTGAAACAGCTGGACTCCTTTCAGACCTTTTGAATCCTTTTCTCACTGAAGATTAGGTGCTATAGGTATGTTAATTAGCCTTGAGAAACCTCGAGTTGCTGCTTTGGGATTCGAACCTAAAAAGTACTATATAACAATTTGCTTGTATTTCTAGAAAATTAAGGATGTTAGATTATCAAGACAATTTGTGATGTATGATTTAGAATTTGTTCCTGTAAATCATTGTGTCCTTGTTTGAACGATTAATCACATTTCACTTCTGTACCCTGTCTTAATAATCCCCTCCTTCCTTTGTGCAAAGCCCCTCCCTGAAATAAAAAGGAGCGCAGACTGAAGCCCGCATGCGTTACGGCTTGCAGGGCATGCATTACGGGCAGGCATTACAGTTGGCAAGGTGTGCATACTGCCTGCATAGCCATGATGTTTACAATGCAGGATCTGTCTGCTGCTGGTGCATCTACTCTGGTCTCGGGTGTTTTGTGTTTTCTCTCATTGCGTCTTTGTGTGTACTCTTTATCTGTCTCTGTCGCCGCCAGATCTCCCAACTTCGTGAACCAAACTCCCCTGTCGAGGCCGGTTCTCGACACAACAGCAAATGAGAAATTATATTGTTCAGTGTTACTGAGGTTGTAGTGTAAAACAATCACTCTTATACAATCTTAGTAGGAATATGATTAGTCTAACAATTCTGGATAACAATGTGGTTATGCTATGTAATGTCTACACAAATAAGAAGATGGTTAGATTATTATGCTGTCCTTAAAATAGTATTTTTTAAGTATGTTAAACTGGACAAATATTCATGTGATAATGCCATGTAGGGAAAATAAAAATCAATTTTCAATGTTGTACAGGTTGAAATGGTAATATTCTAAATTTATTTTAAATATTAAATGAAAACATGAGGATATTAGCAGTATTGTGAAGGGTTTATGAATGATTTTGAGTTTATATTTCTGTGTTTTTATAATTTTTTGATTAGCACAATCTATGGCAATTTTTAGAGCTAGAGAGTCATTTATACTTATTAAAATTACTCTTTACAGTCCTTGCTACAATGTGGTGTTTTATGTCAGCTATCTTCTGCCCCTTTTACCTTCTTCTTTCTCTATAAAGCTACATTCTCTGCATTATTATACATTTGGCCTAAATGTGACTGGCTCAGATTTAATTTTACACCTTCTTCCAAAAAGATGGTTTTTATTTGCATTCTAATTTTAATTTTCCAGCCACAGAATCTGGGATTAGTTTAAGGTTTGGTGATTCTAGGCATGAGGAAATGAAGAAAGCCTTGTAACTTGTTACCATGTTAGTAGGGGCTAAGGAGCAAACTCTTACAAGGAGCTAGACAGTTTTCTTAGGATTAGATTCTACTCCTAGGAATTCATCCTGTGAATTTAATAAAATTTGTGAACAGAGAACCATATTAAGGGTGTTCACTGAGGTATGTTTTACAGAGTGAAAGCCTGGAAACAATATAATTGTCAACCAGTAAGGGATTGATTATACCAAGTATATTCATACTACGTAATTCTATGTGGTCATTAGTAGAAATATGATAAATTTCTATTTCTAAATTAACAATGGCAATGATGTATTTAGACCAAGATAGAACCTTGGTCGCTATCTTTGGGAATCTGGGAAAGTCTTTGTAAGTAACTTTGAGGTAGTACAGCAGAATGAAAAAACTAAAAAAACCCACACCTTATTCTAATTACATGTAAGAAAAACTGTTCAAAAAATTTTCTGGGGTATGTTATAAGTCAGAAAAATTGTTTTTACCAATATAATAAAAGTATTGGTAATAAAAAATATAGACTTTTTGGATGAGATTTTAATAATAATGTATAGTGTGCATTTTTGCTGATTAAAATTAATATAGTCTGAAATTTAAAATGCATTTTCAAAGGACTTGTACATTCATGACTTTTAACTGATGCATTTGAACTCAAAGTAAATGAAGAGTAAATGAAAAATTGTAGTAAAATTAGGTTGGGGTAAAGGATGAATCTCATAGATCAGATTCGTTTGCGGGTAAAGAATGATTATATCAGAATTTAACTACATTTAAAATGTTTGCTCGATTTTAAATAACTTTACTATTTTGTAAATTTGGTATTTGTTTTATTTTCATCAGTTTAATTTTCATCTGTCAGGTTTTCCTTTGTGTTTCCTTACAATGTCCTTCATAGTATAATAGTGCTCAGTAACGATTTGCCACTGCCCTTAAGAAATTAACCAAGAAGATAAGAAATTCGTATTGATCTGATTTAGTGGGAACTAACTGTGCAAAGTGCCAGATGAAAGGTTAGGACACTCAGTGCTATAGAAAAAGCAAGTGTCATTTTCAATAGGGCAATTAGAAACAACTTCACCAAGGGTAGGTAGGATTTGAGTTGGACCCTGAAAGGAAAGTTTTAATAAAAATGGAGAGGAGGTAGGGATTATCAGAATCATTATTTTCATATTTTATCACTTCAGTAATGTCTCTTCATTCCTGAGCATGCTTTGGAAACTTAACTTTTATGACCTTTAGAGAAATTTCAAATCTTCATTTCACCAAATGTGTCTCCAGGGAGTTTTAAGACTATCTTGCTTCCCTTGTTTGTCACTCTTGTCTTTTTCATATTTATCTGTTTAAAGTACTTCTCATTGGTCACTGTTCATCTTTGAACCTTTATCAAAGCAACATTATATTATATATAAACAGCAACACTCTTTTGCTATTGGTCTTTCCTCTCCCCAATAACTTCAATCATTTTATGCCAGAGTTGATTTGGAGCACCCCCATTCTTCTTTTATGTCTCTAAGGAGCTCTGGTAGCGTAGTGGTTACGAATCGGGCTGCGAACCTTAAGGTCAGCGGTTCGAAACTACCAGCCGCTCCGCGGGAGAAAGATGAGGCTTTCTACTCCCGTAAAGATTTACACCCTCGGAAACCCTGTACAGGGTCGCTATGGGTCGGACCCGACTCGATGGCACTTAACAACAACAACAACTATATACTTGGGAGTCCTGATGTGACGCTGTGGGTTAATGCGTCAGGCTGCAAAGCCATTTGAACTGCAAGGTCAGTGGTTCCAGCTCTCCAGCTGCTCCTTGGAAACCCTATACAGGGTTGCTATGGGTTGGACTCAATGACACTTAACAACAACTTGACCTTCTCCCCCAGACATAAAGTGTACTTCTTCTTGACTTTAATGTAGTCATTTTTATAATACATGATTTTTCACCTTTTTTTTTAGTTATTACATACAGTAAGGTGAAAGTATAATTTATGTTTTAAAAAATATTGTGGAAAACTAATTTTCTAAGTTAAATACTTTGTTGAAGGAAGTATACGCCAAAGAAAATAAGGATGATGTTTGTGCTAGTAGTATGTTCAAAATCCTGCATGTTTTCCCATCTTCCAAGACACAGTTGAAATGTTGTTTTTATACCGAAGCCATCGTGGATTTCCTCCTTCCCTCGAAGTATGTTGTTTATGCCCTTTGGTACTTTCATTCTTCTTGCTACTACTTGTTATTTGTCTGTGTTGTTAAGTGCCATTGAGTTGGTTCTGACTCATATACCCTAGTAGGGTTTCAGAGGAGTAGCTGGTGAATTTGAACCCACTGACTTTACGGTTCAAACTGACCTTGCGTTCCAGTGCTTATCCTATAGCACCACACCAGGACTCCTACTTGTCTGTTTTTCTCACATAATTGTATGTAGACTTCTTCAGGACTAGTACCAGTGTTATTTATTTATTAACCTTTTTTTTTTTGCCAGCTCAAAATATAGTGCTTTGTCCATAGACTCATTGTCATTGAGTCATAGTGACCACCTAGGACAAACTAGAACTGGTGTGGCGCTGTACTTAAGCACTCAAGCTAAAGGTTGGTTTGAACCGCATGATTGGTGGTTCAAACTCACCAGCTACTCCTCGGAAACCTATGCAGCATCACTGTGAGTTGGACCTGACTGGACAGCACTTAACAAGAACTACCCCACAGGGTTTTCAAGGCTGTAAATCTTTATAGAAACAGACTACTACGTCTTTCTTGTGTGAAGCAGCTTATGGGTTCAAATCACCAACCTTTTTGCTTTGTCCATTGTTGTTGTTAAGCACTGCTGAGTGCTAATAACCCTCTGTAGGGTTTCTGAGGAGTGGCTGGAGGGTTTGAACCACCGACTTTGGAGTTAGCAGCCCAGTGCTTAGCCTACAGTGCCACACTAGGATTTTAGCAATTGGTGGTTGTTGTTGTTGTTAAAGTGCTGTTGACTTGGTTCCTACCCATAGTGACCCTGTATAGGGTTTCCGAGGAGCAGCTGGAGACCTTGAACCACTGACCTTACAATTCAAACAGCTTTGTAGTCTGGTGCATTAACCCACAGTGCCTAACCGGGACTCCAGTTAGTAGTAGATCTGAATAAAATGCTGCCTACTGAGATTACATTATATGATCTGTATTCTTACAGTTTTGAAGTCTCTAAAGTTCTGTGAATCTTCACCATTCTTTGAACATTGTCATATTAGTAAAATAATTGACACCACAGATTTGCATTGGGGGAAAGTGCCAAGTTGCTTTCAGACTCAAACCAGTTAGAGCTATCGTCTAGCTCATTTGCTGACTATGCAGAAGGGCTCTTCACAGGGGCAATGAAGCAGCATAGATCACTTTTTCAGCTTCACCGTTTTTTTAATGCTTCTATTTTTCACCCTTAGCTCTGTTGTTGTTGTTAAGTGCCGTTGAGTCGGTTCCAACCGATAGTGACCCTGTACAGGGTTTCCGAGGCTGTAAATCTTTACGGGAGCAGAAAGCCTCATCTTTCACCAGCGGAACAGCTGGTAGTTTCGAACTGCTGATCTTAAGGTTCGCAGCCTGATTCGTAACCACTACAATACCAGAGCTCCTTCAACTGAGCTCCAAATTGTTTATCCAGATGCCTCAGGGCCCTCTGTATTCTTTCAAACACTAAAGGTCTGTTGAGAGGCTGTGAGCATGCTGGCTCCACCCATTGTCATCTGAGGCAAAGCATCTTCCTGTTGCAAATTCATTCAGAGTTTTATGTTTCACATTTACCCTTTTGCACATTGCTCTTTCCCCCTGACATTCTTTCCCATACTTTTGATATTTTTTGAGTTGTGTTTTTCCTTTGCTGAACGATGGCTTTACGTATTAACATTGTTAATGACATTGTTGGAAACTTGTCATCCTTGCCTATAATTTGTATTATATAGGAAGAATGTGTTTTAGAGTGTAAAAGTATCATTGAGGGAAATGAATAATTTTCAGATTTTATTTTTAAGACCTTAAGTTATATCCAACAGGATATCCTTTGGGGGATGGAGAGGCATTTTTCTTTAATGTTTTAGTACACTATTATGTGTTACATGGGTAAGTAAAAAAAAATCACTACAAAATCATAGAAACTTGATTGTTGTTGTTGTTGTTAAGTGCCATCGAGTCGGTGCCGACCCATAGCGACCCTGTACAGGGTTTCCGAGGGTGTAAATCTTTACGGGAGTAGAAAGCCTCATCTTTCTCCCGCAGAGCGGCTGGTAGTTTCGAACCGCTGACCTTAAGGTTTGCAGCCCGATTCGTAACCACTACGCTACCAGAGAATTGATTAAGCAAAAATAATCAAAATGTGAAGCTATCGTTTCTTTACATATCCTCCATGTTTGTTTACACACTTCTGATGGTTGTGTTTCCATCTCTCTAAACCTCCTAGAATTCTGTGCTTTTTGGTTTATACCATATCAAAATGGCAATTTTGACATCTTTGAGGGACTCACATTTTGTTCCTTTTTAGTATTTTTTGATTTTGGGGAACAAAAATAAGTCTGAAAGAGTTAAGAACATGGCTGTAGGGTGAATGGGGTAAGGTTTCCCAATGAAATTCTCCTAGGGCAAACCTTGCTACCCTTAAAAAATGAACCAAGTGTATTCCCATGATGGAAAAAAATTTCCTCTCACAACTTTTCTGGCCTTTTTCTCTAGTGTATTTTCAATTTTCTTAAAAATTTTCCTAATATGCCCCTATGGCCAGCCTGTGTCCATCAAAAAATCTATCAAGAAGGCCCTTTTAGAATGGATCCCCCCAACCCCCAAAGAATAGCCATAACCTTCTGAGCTGATCTTTCTACTCTGAATTGAACTGCCCCACCAGATACACTTATTGTTGTTGTTAG
The DNA here is from genome assembly GCF_000296735.1 of Chrysochloris asiatica. Taxonomy (NCBI): domain Eukaryota; kingdom Metazoa; phylum Chordata; class Mammalia; order Afrosoricida; family Chrysochloridae; genus Chrysochloris; species Chrysochloris asiatica. Next base: position 14,870,814 of record NW_006408592.1, on the reverse strand, counting down.
GTGCCATCGAGTCGATACCGACTCATAACAACCTTATGCACAGCAGAATGAAACACTGTCCGATCCTGGGCTAACCTCACTACTGTGCCACACTTGAGTCCATCGATGCTGCCACTTGGCCAGTCCATCTCATTGGGGGTTTTCCTCTTTTTCTCTGATCCTCCACCTTACCAAACATGATATCCTTCTCCAGTGACTGGTCCCTCCTGACAATATGTTCCAAGTATGAGCGATGAAGTTTGGCCATCCTGGCCTCCAAGGAGCACTCTGGCTGCACTTCTCTAAAATGGATCTATTGGTTCTTTTGATGACCCATGGCACTTTCAATATCACTTTGTGATATTCTCTGCTTCTCCAACACCATAACTCAAAAGTATCAATTCTTCTATGGTCTTCCTTATTCACTGTCCAGTTTTCAAATGCATATGAGGTTATTGAAAATACCATGCATGGCTTGGGTCAGGCGCACCTTAGTCCTCAAGCTGACATCTTTG
>NW_006408592.1:14845864-14868935 GCF_000296735.1 Chrysochloris asiatica | reverse complement strand
CAATGACTTTTTGCTTTCTTCATGTATGGTGTTCTTGGTGTCATCCCACAACTCTTCTGGTCTTCGGTCTTTAGTGTTTAATGTATCAAATCTGTTCTTTAGATGATCTCTAAATTCAGGTGGGATATATTCAAGGTCATATTTTGGCTTTCTTGGGCTTGTTTTCATTTTCTTCAGCTTCAGTTTGAATTTGCATATGAGTGAGTAATTGATGGTGTGTTCCACAGTCTGTCCCTGGCCTTGTTTTGACTTGGAAGCCACTATTTTCTTTACACCTTTTTTTGAAGTTACGCTAATGAAACAAGACTGTGTATTAGTAAAAGAACCTGTCTGCAATTATCCACTGATGGCAGAGACATATTTAAATATGCTTTGTTTTGAATAAACCTGTGCATGTATGAATTAGAACTCTAGTTGCAGTACTTTATGACTTACCCTCATGTATGAAATAATCTCGTCTATTCCCAGAAAATAATCTATTTAACTTGACATTTCTGGTAGCAATGAACTGAGAATCTAATTAAACTCTGTTAGTTTGTGGGAACAGTCACAGTTTCTGGCCAGGTGTGATGAGAGATGGCTCTTTTCCTACCTTCTGGTGGTTTCCTCTAGGTTTGTGCTGAATGTTTGAGGGTATGCCTCTTTAACATTACTACCTCTAAGCCTGTTGTAATAACAGGATAGAGGTTAAGATTTGTAGTACAGAGGATAATTACATCATATCACATAATGAAGTATAATTATATCAGATTACCAAATGGAGGGCAATTCCACAGTCCTGGGAATTATGGCCTAGCTAAATTGATACATATTTTGGGAGGATACAGTTCAATCGATGGCAATGTATTTTCTCAATCAGAACATAATTTTTTAATTAAATAAGATGTTGTTGTTAACTGCTGTTGAGTCGGAATTATATTATAGCCCATAGCAACCCTGAGTAGGGTTTCTGAGGAGCAGTGGGTGAGTTTGAACTGTTAGTAGTTAACCTCAATAATATTAATATCAAATATGGAAAAATTCCAGTATGTTTTAATTCTGTTTTCCCCACAAACTTTTGAAGACTCCTCGCAAATGCTGTTCTCTGATGAACCCAGTTTTCTATGATACTAATTTCTATGCAGATTCTTTTGGTTATTTTTTGTGACTAATAATTGACACAACCGAGCTGTTTTGTTAGGTGCTGTTTAGTTGATTCAGATTCATAGCAATCCCATTGCACAGCAGAATGAAACACTGCGCCATCCTCACAATTGTTGTCACATTTGAGCCCAGTGTTGCTGCCACTGTGCCCATCCATCTTGTTGAGGGTCTTCCTCTTTTTTGCTTACCCTTCACTTTACCAAGCACGGTGCCCTCCAGGGACTAGTACTTCCTGATAACATGACCAAAGTGTATGAGAGACAAAGTTTTACCATTCTGGCTTGAAGCCCCCCTCACAGATTTTGTCCACTGCTGGGCCAAATAGTGTATTCTATGGTAACATTTCTATGTAGAGTCTTTTGGTTATTCTTTGTGATTAATTATTATATTTGTTGATACAACTTGGAAGCCATTGGAAAAAAGATAATGTTGAATGATCTTGCTCATATTCACAGGGCATACCATAAAAAAACTCCCCAAAATTCTAAGATTTAAATTTTGAAAAAATAAAATCATAAAAGCATTAGACAAAGATATGAATGAATTTCTGTAGCTTCTTGGAGTGGGAAAGGCCTTTCTGAAACCATTCAAATATCCAGAATTTATAAAAGAAGAGGTTGGTAAACTCAGCTATGTAAAAATAGTGTTGTTGTTAAGTGCCATTGAGTCAGATCTGACCCATCGCATTAGAAACTTATAAATAGCAAAAATAAAACCAAAATCAAAAGAGTTTGCAATTCATATCATAGTATAAAGGTAATATCTTATGTTGTTGTTGTGTGCTGTGGAGTCGGTTTCTGAGGCTGTAAATCATTATGGGAGCAGAAAGCCTCATCTTTCTCCCGTGGAACAGCTGGTAGTTTCGAACTGCTGATCTTGCGGTTTGCAGCCCGATTCGTAACCACTGCGCTACCAGATATACAAGAAAAAGTGGTAAAAGAGATTCAATTCATAGTAAGAGGAATACACATGGTCTTTATGCATATCAAAGAGATGCTCAGCCAAGTTCATTATAAGAGAAAGAACAATGTGCCTATGTTTTTTTAAAAAATACATTTCCAGTCAATAGTTGTATTTACTCTGTAACTCAACAGTCTGTTGTTTTGAAATCTCTTTTTCAGATATATATGCACTTGTTCAAGATGAACAGTGTGTGTGTGTATTCACTGCTGGATTGTTTTTTAATAGCAAGAATTGGAACTAACCTAAATGTTTAGCAATACAGAACTGCTTGAATAAAATATGGTACAATTTTTTTGACAGTTCTTTCAAATGCCCACCAACGTTGTTTTTCTGGAATTGTTAGTTTTTTACATAGCCTGTCCTTTTCTTTCTTCTTGGGTATTTCATGTGTTCATGTCTTCCTTCTACTTCAGTCTGCACTAGGTGGTTCTCTGGTTGTTCAACTGTTGTGATCTTGGACTTTTTTTTTTTTTACCTCTCTCTTGTGTTATAGTTCCTGTTCCCTAGGTCCTGTGTTATTTTTCTGTTGGTTTTACTTCCTTGTTTTGGTTCATTACCTTTAATAGATTTCAGAGAAAAAGGTGTGTCGTAAGTATATGTTTTGAATCCTCTGAAAATACTTTCATTCTATCCTCTCAGTTAATTGATAATTTGTTTTGATATCATCTTCTGTATTGGAAATCATTCATTTGGAATTTTCAATGTATTGTGCCACATTAATTATATCCAGAATAAAATCTATAGAACACTGTTTAGTCATTTGTCTCCCATTTTTCCGTACTCATTTCTGCTACTGAGATTTTTAGTCTTTCTTTGCTATTCGTGTTTGGGCTTTGTTTTTGTAAAGACAGGAGTTGAGATAAAATTAAGAATCATTGCCATTCATGCTTTACTAGCAACATAGAAACTGAAAATATTAAGTATAAAAAAGAAAATTTAAAAAGTTGTATGAAATACAAACCCCAATTTGTTGCTATTCAATTCACTCAATAAAATAAACTCAATACGGTATTTATCTTGTTACACTGCATTTGTGGATCATATGTTCAGTAACATTGGTGAAGGCTGCCTTTTCCAGCTCATTTTTTGCTGTATCTCTGAGGTTCTTTCTTAGATACATTTCCTTTTTGTTTGGAGAATTTCCTCTAATGGGTGTATTAGATTGTTGTATCAACCCTATATATAGTTTTCTAGGTGTGGCTGGTAGGTTTGAACTGCCGACTTTATGGTTAGCAGCCCAGTGCTTATCCTACAGGACTCCTGCATTATGACTGCTGTGGTGTGTGCTGGTGGCAAATTCTTAGTTTTATTTGTCTTAAAGTATTATTGTTATAGTTTGATTTTGGAAGAAATTTTTGCTGAGTGGAGAATTATTTTTCTTCAGCATCTTAAAAATATTTCTTTAACATTAAGAAAGTACTGTCTTAAACAGAGGGAATGGAAGCAAATGCTGTTGAATGATGATGCATGGAGGGGATTGTAGTCATTGCAATGCAATGAAATGTGATAGGATGAATGTAAAGCTGATGTTCTCCCATGTAAACTATCACTCAATTAACAGTAAAAACTTTAAAAAAAGAAAGTACTGTCTTTCTGAGAACTCATCTATTTAATGGTTGTTTCTTTGGGGGTAAAATTGTCTTTTCGATGGCAAGTTAAAATTTTTTTTTCTGTTTCATTTTCTGCAGCTTCACCATGATAAACCTGTATAAGGATGTCTTTTCATTTTATTTCCATGAACATAATAGTTTACCTTTTATTTTTGATATTTTGCCTGTCTGGTAACCCCTTTGGGGTCTGTTTTGTTGACTTTTTAAAAAATACTGCCTTGTCTTTTCAGGTTCCCCTTAAACTTTGTGTTTTCACTATATATTTTATATGAAAAATTACTTTTGGAAAATTTAAATTTCTTTCTTATAGATACTTGAGGGAACTGGCAGACCAGGCTTGAAGTTTTCTTGAGCCACTTAGAGATAATAATCGTCCAGAGTATAGTCTATTGTGGCTTCAGACCACAGCAAAGGGTCTGAAGTTATTCAAGGGGCTTTGTCTTTGACTGACATTAAACTCTGACTGGTTCTTCCAGCCACACAGTTCACCAAATATGGAGTAATTCTGCTCAGATCTTCATAAGCCAAAAGTGACAGCTTTTCAGATTACACAGATGGGAGGTGGGATGAAATTCACCATATTCTCTGTCCTGGCAGCTGTAAAATTTCAATCTATTCCTGTTCTCTTACTCCTAACATACAGTTGGTTAAAAGTGCAAATGGTTTAGCATTGGACTACTAACTGAGAGGTTGTCTGTTTAATCCTACCCAGAGGTGCCTCTGAAGTAAGACTTCTTAAAGGTCACAGCCTTGAAAACGCTATCCTTCTACTCTGCACACTTGGGGTCACCAAGAGTCAGAATTGAGTCAGATGGAAACTAACAACAACAGAGCTCTTTCTGTGCTGCCTTTTAGCCTCTTTGAACTCTAATCATCTTCCTGTCCTCAGGTCATTTTGTTAGGGTTTAGATGTCCGGCCTTTTAGTTGCCATAAGTAGGGGAGGGTTCATTAACATTACCAAACCTGTTATTATCAGACCAAAAGTTAACTCTGAAAAAACATGATAAGAAAAATAGAACTTTTAGTATAATTAAGGATGGCTTTTTTATTTATTTAAGAAAATTCTTGTTTAAGTCGCTTGAATCTATAATGTTGACATGATTTTTGGACATGCCAATTAAAAAATTAGTTATTTGATAAATGTATTTGAAGATATTTGCACAAAGACAAAACGTAAAGTGTTGAGGACTAAGTCTTAGCACTGTATGAATATAATTTAAAGTGTTATTGATTATTCTTTGTTTTTTCTGTTATAGGGAATACAGTGAGTAACCTGATTATGATAATACCTCCACTTTTTGGTGCAGTTCAGAGTGTTAGAGATGGACTGGAAAAGCGATACATTGCTTCTTATTTAGCACTCACAGGTATGTGTAACTTTCAGATGACAAAATTATTAATATTCAGAGAACTGCTTTTCTCATTTATTTCTAAAAGTGGTTGTCTGTTTTGTGCTATTGTATACACCTTGACCATATTTCAGAATTACAACTTCATGAAGCTTGCCAATGAATTGAACAATAATGACAAAATCATAAACTACTGCAAGCATATAGAAAAGAATAGAGGTAACAATATAACAAATATAACCATGTATCTTATTACACAACTTTTTCATATCAGATCTGAATAGTTTGCAATATTGGTTTCAGATTCTTTCAAATAAGAAAAAACTACTTGGTGTGGCGCTGTGGTTTAATGCACTAGACTGCACAGTCGGTTTGAACTGCAAGGTTGGTGGTTCAAGCTCGCCAGTTGCTCCTTGGAAACCCTCTAGAGGGTCGCTATGGGTCAGACCCAACTCAACGGCACTTATCAACAGCAATGTAATTGAAACATCCTTAGTATTCCAGCCTCATCCTTTTCTCCTCAACCTACTAGTCCACACCTCCCCTCATCCTCAGTTAATATCTCTCCTACATTTAACTTTTATCACTTTCTTGCATGTTCTTATGTGTATACTATGTATTTTAAGATCCTTAAAAAGTATATATAGTATGTTTTTTCATATATTAAACTCTTTGGAAAAGATACTATATTTTGCAACCTTCTGCAGCTTATTCCAACAAATCTACACCCTATTATGTTTTTTGTTTTTGTTTTTTTTAATGCTTTATTGTGACTTATGTGATAGTTTACATGGGAGATCATTAGCTTTACATTCATCCTATCGTATATCGTTTCATGGCCATGGTTACAATCCCGTCCATGTGGTTGCAAGCCTGCCTGCCCGGATGACAGCATAAAGCCCCTCTCCCTCTCTGGGTCTAGAGTCCCCAGCCGTTCCATCTCTCCACGTCATCCTCTCTGCCTCCATCCCGGGAATCACTGCTTCTCTGGATAGGGTCCCACACTCCGCTCTTCTCCCTTGATGGTCCCAGGGACCTCCAGTCCTGTATTGCAAAGTCAGTCACTCCCCACCTTTTGCTACAAAACGTCTACCTTTACATTTCCAACCCTCACAGTTAGTCCTGATAGCAGTTTTCACTATTGTACCACAAGAGACCTAATCCCCATCTCCTTTCATCAGCCCTGCCCAGACAGGTTGGATACTGCTCAGTGGAGATTCTACCTTCCTCCACACACTCTGGATCTAGGCTCCCTCTTGAAAGCTTGTAAGCCAGTCACTTCTTGCCTTTGTAGCACCCCCCTTCCCCCATTTAGGGTAGCCAGTGTCCAAGTTGCCCATCCCTGTCTACCCTATGTATGGAGGGGGTGAGAATGATCCTCGCTGTAAAGATTTGTTCCCTGTTTTGATCTACTACATCTATAGGTGTAGGTCAAGTTCATAAAATTGTATCACATTACTCTTTTTTCTTCTTCTAGTTGAACTCTGATCAACTAGAAGCCAGGTCAAGAGGGTATTATCTGCAAGTGTGGGTGTTCTTATGCATATGCCTTTTCTTCTTATCAGTTGGACGCTTCATTCTCTACTCTAGTCCTCTGTGGCTATGTCACTGACTCTGGGCACAAGAGTACCAGCTAGGTCTCCACCCAGGTCATAGGAGTCTGAACATTGTAGGGCTTAGCTCACAGCTTCATTGCTGTTTTTCCCTCACTTTCCCTTATCGGTGACCAACGTGGTCACCAATCCGAGCACATGCCTGCTCGTGTATTCCCATTGAGTCTTAGTCTTGGAAGGGGGCTTGACCTGAGGTGACCTGACCACTTGCCTTGATGTCTCCTGGGTGAGCAACTTGCTTGTTCTTGTAGTAATCAGTCAGACTTCTGTTATTGGTTTGTATTTTCTTGTCAGTCTTTCTTTCAAGAAGTATCTTCTGTTCTTCTAGCCGCTCCAGACTGATCTGCTTGTCCTTTTCAGTGGAAATTTCCAACATCAGAAGATTCTGGATGGGGATCAGGATTCCACCTATGGTCTTATGTAATGAAGAGGCTCTGCAGGAAGCCTCCTTCACTGGGCATGTTGTATTCCCATTTTAGATATTCCAATCAGTTATAGGCAAAAGATGGACTTACAAGCTATCTATAATGATATTTCTGGCTATTCCTTTCTCTCCCCCTCAAGCATCTATTTTATAATGGTATGCCAGGGAAACCAAGATTCAAAAGACAGCCAAGCATCTTAACATTATTTCCCCCCTTTTGCCCATTCCAACCATGTCTCAATTCTGTATCCCAGAGCCCTATTAATCCAAGGTTGTGTATACATCATTATTTACCTGTGTCCCACTTAGCCCATGCAAACTTGTCTAATTGTTTTCCCATCCGCCTTGTTCTTTCATTCCTCTCCCTCTTCTTGTGTATTGTCCCCTCCCTAGCACCCAAACTATCCTGTGTCTATTTCCTACCCTGTGCTCCACCGTCCCCTCCCTTCCGTCCCCCCCTTCCCCCCCCCCCATCCCGGTAACCAGCAAAGAATTCCCTCCCCCACCACTTTTACTTTTGTTTGTGTAGTTTTCAAAATGTTTTGTAGTCTGTGTATTACCGGAATTAGAGCCCTCACATTTGTCCCTGTTTTTTCATTGATGGCCTTCATGATTTTGGGATTAAAATTTCGGTATTTAATACATGCTGAGTTGTTTTTTGTATAAGGTGTGAGGTAAAGGTCTTGTTTCAATCTTTTGCTTATCGCTTTCCAGGTCTGCCAGCACCATCTGTTGAAGAGATTATCATCTCCCCATGCGATATATTTAGGTACTTTTTCAAAAATCAGTTGGCTGTATGTAGATGGGTTAATTTCTGGATTCTCAATTCTTTCCCATTGATCAATGTGTGTTTCATTGTACCAGTAGCAAGCTGTTTTGACCACTGTAGCCATGTAATAAATTTTGAAGTCAGGGAGTGGAAGGTTTCCATCCTTATTCTTCTTCTTAAGCAGTGCTTTGCTTATCCTGCGTGTCTTTCCATTCTATATAAAGAGTGTAAATGTTTTTTCCATCTCTTTGAAGAATGTCATTGGAATCTGGACTGCGATTGCATTGTATGTGTAAATTGCTTTGAGCAGTATTGACATTTTCACAATGTTAAGTCTTCCTATCCAGGAGCATGGTACATTCTTCCACCTTTGTAAGTCTTTTGGTTTCTTATAGTAGTATTTTGTAGTTTTGTTTGTATAGGTCCCTTGTCCCTCTGGTTACATTTATTTTCAGATAATTCATCCTTTGGGAAGCTACTGTAAATGGTATTGCTTTCCTAATGTCCTTTTCAGCGCTGTCATTTTTGGTCTAGAGAAATCCAACTGATTTTTGTATGTTGATCTTATATGCTGCCACTTTGCTGAATCTTCCAATGAGGTCTAATAGCATTTTTTTTTTAATCTTTGAGGGTTTCTATGTATAGGATCATATCATCTGCAAATAGAGGGAGTTTTACTTCCTCTTTGTCAATTTGTATGCCTTTAATTTCCATATCTTGCTGTATAGCTCTTGCTAAGACTTCCAGCACAATGTTGAATAGGAGTGGGGACAAAGAGCATCTTTGTTTGGTTCCTGTTTGCAGAGGGAAGGCTTTGAGTTTCTCTCCACTGAGAGTAATGTAGGCTGTTGATTTTGTATATATGCTCATAATTATGTTGAAGAATTTCCCTTCAATTCCTATTTTGTTGAATGTTTTTATCAGGAATGGATGTTGGATTTTGTCAAATGCCTTTTCTGAATCAATCAATATGATCATGGGTTCTTTTCTTTTTTCTTATTTATATGGTGGATTATGTTGATGTTTTTCTAGTGTTGAACCTTGCATCCCTGACATGAATCCCATTTGATCATGATGTATTATCTTTTTGATGTGCTGCTGGATTCTGGTGGCTGGGATTTTGTTGAGATTTTTGCATCTTATGTTCATGATGGATATTAGTCCATAATTTTCTTACTTAATGACATCCTTCCCTGGTTTTAGTATGAGGGTTATGCTTGCTTCATAAAATATGAAGTTTTCCATCTTCCTCTATGTTACGGAATAATTTGAGTAGAATTGGTGACAGTTCTTCCGGGAACATTCGATAGAACTCACCAGTGAAGCCATCTGGGCCTGGACCTCTTTTGGTTGGGAGTTTTTTGATGACCTGGTCAATTTCTTCTTTTGTTATGCGTCTGTTCGGGTTTTCTTCTTTACTCTGAGTAAGTCTAGGTAGGTTATGTTTTCCTCAAAAATATATCCATATCCTCGAAGTTTTCAAGTTTGTCGGAGTACAACTTTTCATAGTATTCTGTTATTATCCTTTTGATTCTTCTGGTTCCATTGTGATATCGCCCATGAGGTTTCTAATGAGTGTTATTTGTGTCTTCTCCCTCTTTTCTTTTGTTAGGTTTGCCAATGATTTGTCAATTTTGTTAATCCTTTCAAAGAACCAATTTCTTCTCCTGTTGATTCTTCCTATAGTTTTTCTGTTTTCTATCTCATTTATTTCTGCTCTAATCTTTATTATTTCTTTTCTTTTTGTGACTGTAGGTTCCCTCTGTTGATGTGTTTCTAATTGTTGTAGATGCTGTGTTAATGTTTTAATTTTGATTCTTTCTTCTTGTTGGATATGTGCATTTATTGCAATAAATTGTCCTCTCAGCATCGCTTTCGCCGTGTCCCAAAGATTTTGGTATGTTGTGTTTTCATTCTCATTTGTTTCTAGGACTTTGTGAGTTGACGTTTAATTTCTTCTACTTACCAGTTGCTTGTCAGCAGGATGTTATTCAGTTTCCATGTATTTGACTTGATTTCCTTGGTCTTTCTATTATTGATTTCTAATTTGATAGCATTGTGGTCTGAGAAGATGCTTTGTAATATTTTTGATATTTGTAAATATATGGAGGTTTGTTTTGTGGACTAACACATGGTCTACTCTGTAGAATGTTCCATGTGTACTGGAAAAGAATGTGTTTTGTCCTGTTGTTGGGTTGAATGCTCTGTACACATCTATGAAGTCCAGTTAGCTGATTGTGTTGTTTAGTTCCTCTGTGTCTTTGTCAGGTTTCTTTCTGGTTATTCTCTCAATTTTTGAAAATGGTGTATTAAAGTCGCCCACTATTATTATAGATTTGTCTGTTTCTTCAAATGTATTTAGAGAATTTAAAATGTATTTTGGAGCTCTTTCATTAGGAGCATAGATATTTATTATGATTATGTCATTTTGTTTATTTGTCCCTTTAATCATGAGGTAATGTCAATCTTTATCTATTATGATGCTTTTTGCCCTGAAGTTTATTTTATCAGAGATTAGTACTGCCACTCCTGTTCGTGTTTTATTGCAATTTGCTTGGTATATTTTTTTCCAACCTTTGACTTTTAATCTGTTTTTGTCTCTGTGTTAGATGTGTCTCTTGCAGACAGCATATTGAAGGATCTTGTCTTCTTATCCATTCTACCACTCTCAGTATCTTAACTGGTGCAGTTAATCTGTTTACATTCCGTGTAATTATCTATAGGTAAAGATTAACTGCTGCCATTATGTTTGTTTTTTTGTGGTGTTGCAGCTTTCTTTGTTCTGCATGCCTTCCTGTGGTGAGCACATGGTTTTTGTGTTCTCTCTTGAGAGTTTCTTCATAGTTTTAATGTTTCCATGTTCTTCTTGGATTTTCATTTCTTGGTATGTTGTGAAGTGTTTATTTTCCTTGGGATTATTTTATATTTCATTAACTCTTCCCTCCATTTGATGCAGTCTATTTTATCCTGTAATCTACCTGACCTTACCACCACCTGGATCACTGTTCCTCTCTGTATACCTTCTTTCACATTGTAATTGTTTTGATCATAGACTGACCTCCCAGATTCTCTGAGCTTGTTCTTATAATTTTGTTCTGTTCACAACTTCCATGTGTCGATTTAGTTCTGGGAGGTGCTGCCACATATGTCAATCTCTGGTTGTTGTCTGTTCTTGTTGGTTCTCAATCTACAGAACTCCATTTAGGATGTTTTGTAGTGCAGGGTTGGCTTTGGCAAAGTCCCTTAGCTTCTGTTTATCCTGGAATGTTTTGATTACACCGTCATATTTGATTGATAGCTTTACTGGATAAAGGATTCTTGGTTGACAGGTTTTTTTCTTCCAGGGTTTATATATGTCTCACCATTGCCTTCTTGCCTGCATGATTTCTGTTGGGAGATCTGAGCTTAATCTGACCTGCTTGCCTTTGTATGTAACACGTCTCTTTTCCCTAGCTGCTTTCAGGAATGTTTCCTTATGTTTGATTTTGGAAAGCTTGATTATGATATGTCTTGGTGATTTTCTTTTGGGGTCTATCCTTCCTGGGGTTCATTGAGCTTCTTGAATGTTTATCTTTTCACTTTTCAGGACCTTAGAAAATTTTTCTTCTAGAAGCTCCTCAACTGTCTCTTCTGTGGACTTATGTGATTCTAAGTGTTCCAGAATGCTCATAATTCTTAAGTTATTCCTCTTCATGTTGTCCAACATGAATTTTAGACCCTCTTCAGGTTTTTAAATCTATTTTTTTTTATTTGCTCTTCTATCTTAGTAGTATTGAGAGGTTTGGCCTCTAGTTCACTAGTTCTGCCTTCCATCTCTTCTATTCTACTCCTTTGTCCTTTCGGTATATTGTCCATTTCTGATATTGTATTATTAATCATTTGAACTTCTTTCTGTAAGTTTTGAATTGTTTCCAATTCTGTATCTATCTCATTTTATTCTTCCTGTAGAGCTTTCATGCCTTCTTCCTTATTTTTCTCAACTGCATTGTGAAGTGTTTTGAAACATTTTATAATCATTTTTTGAATTCCTTCTCAGGCATTTCCAAGGCCTGCCCTCGTTCCAGAATGGAGTTCAGGTCTACCTCTAGGTCATTTGTCTCAGGCATTTTATATTGTTTCTGGACTTGTGCTGATAGGATCATCTGTTTTTGCTTTTTGGACATGTTTAGTGTTTAGCTGTGGCCTTAATACTTGAGTGTGTGTTTTGTATTTTTTTCTGCTTTCTGATAGCTTTCAGGTAGATGTGGTCAGGAGGTGGGCTTCCCTTTTCACTCTTCTTATTGCTTAATTTAGATTAACCTGCTTTGTTTGGTGTTCTATGGTATTGCTGACGGAGACTGCACTGCACCTCTACCCTATCTGCCATCAGGCCCTATCTTCCACCCTATTATGTTTTGACTGGACATTGATGTATATTGATACATGTAGTTCTAATTCATATATACTGCTGTATAATATTCCACTGTGTTACTATACCATAATTTATTTATTCACTTTGTAGACATTTCCCTATGTTTTCAGTATTACAAATAATGGTGAAATGAACATTCTTGTAAATATCTCTGTGTAAGAGTTTTTATAGGATTTATGCCTAAATCTGTGGAATTCTGGGTCATAAATGCATCTTTGATTTTACTAAACAGAACCAAATTATTTTCTAAAATGACTACCAGTGTACTTTTCAAATAGCAGTGTAGGTACATTTGTCATTCCTTTTAAAAAGGTTTTCTCATTCTCACTACCATCGAGTTGATTCCCACTGATAGTGACCCTGTGTAGGGTTTCTGAGGTTGTAAATCTTTAGTAGACCAGAAAGCCTCATCTTTCTCACGCAGAGTGGTTTGTGGGTTGAACTGCTGACTTTGTGGTTAGCAGCCAGTGCTTATCCTACAGCACCGTAGGACTCCTTCTTACCAAGATGTTGTTGTTGTTATGTGCCGTGTAGTCAGTTCCGACACATAGGGACTCTGTACAAGGTTTCCGAGGCAGTAAATCTTTACAGGAGCACAAAGACTCATCTTTTTCCCGCGGAACAGCTGGTGGTAGTTTCGAACTGCTGACAGTGAGATTAACAGCCCAACTCGTAACAACTACTCTACCGGTTTACCAAGATAGCACTGCTTTAATTGCTGTAGCTCTTTTGAAAATACCTGCTTTAAAACATGTTACACCAGCCATCCCTCCTTCAGCACTCTACTTCTCATCTACGTTTGAAAATTCATTACAATGGCCACACAGAACTCAGACAACATACTCCCACTTATAGAGTTTTTTAGGGAAGTTAACAGGTTACAGTTTAGGGTCAGAAATGCTAAGGGCACATTTGTTTCTAGTCAGGGCAGTGTCCTCATAGCTGTGGCCACAGGCCTCTCTCTGCCCTACCATTGTTATAAAGCTCTTTTTGTTGTTGTTGCTATGTGCAGTGGAGTCAGTTCTGACTCTTAGAGCCTTTATAAAGTGCCTGAGGACACTTGGCTCTAGTTCAGCAAGCCCAGCTTCCCTGGTTAAGTGCCTGGAGGTTAAGTGACTTTCTTGCCCAAAGTGACTCAGCTTTACTTGCTCTGTGGGCTGGGGAAGTCCACTGCTCTGTGTTGTGCTCTGACTCTGCTGCTGCTATTACACCACTCGTCCACAGTATCAGTTCTTTGTCCTTCCATATCCGTTAGAGTATCCTTTCATCAGGTACTAGTTTTCTTCTCCCCAACCCCTCTCCCATCAAAAAAAAGTATTGTTTGGAATTTTGGTGGAAATAATAGTATAATTAAGGAGTAATTTATGAGTTACTGAGTCCTTCCATTTAAGAACATTGTAAATCTCTTCAATTTATGTCTTTCAATAAAAGTTTTATCATTTTCTCCATTCTGACTTTGCATATCTTTGCATCATTTATTTCTAGGTGCATAAATAACGCATTTTGATGCTGTTATAAATGGTATTTTAAAAATTGTATTTCTAGTTATCAGCCACTGGTATATATAGTCATAATTTTTTTTTGATTAAACTTGTTTTCAGAAACTTTCTGAAAAATTTTTAATTCTAATAGTTTGATTATAAAATGTCTTGGATTGGGATACATGTTGTTGCAGGGAGGGGGTTGTAATCATTGAAATGAAATAAAGTATATAATTTGCTGGGAAAAAAATCTCTTGGATTATTTAATAAAACATTAAATCTATTTTTATTCAGCTAATAGAATGTCATACTATCTGCTTATAAAGATAAGCACTAAATCACTATCTTTTTATCTTTAACATTCTATTATCTGAGTAATAAGACAGATTTAATCCTTCTCAATAAATTAATTTTTAATGTATTTGCTTAAATTTTCAAACTCTGTTAGTTGTGATATCTTATACAATGTTTAATAGGAGTTAGTGTCTTGATTTTAAAAGTAACTGTTGTAAATTTCATCAGTATATTATTGGGTATAACATTTGAAATATAATATCTTATCAGATTAAAAAAATATTTTTTTCCATTCTGAGATTTTAGACAGTTTGTATTATGAAAATATATTGAAATGCTCAGACTTTTTTTTTTTTTAATGTTTTGTTGTGAATTGTGTGATAGTTTACATGGGAGAACATTAGCATTACATTCATCCTATCATATATCATTTCATTACCATGGTTACAATCCCCTCCATGCATCATCAACCAACCAAAGGGTATACCCTGCAAGCCTGCCCCCTGGTCGTCAGCACACAGCCCCTCTCCCTTTCTGGGCCTAAAGTCCCCAGCTGCTCCATCTCTCCACATCAGACCTTTTTTCTTGTCTTCTGTACTTAGTAAGAGGATCATATTGCAAATGTGGTTAATTAGATTGATAGATTTTCTAATATTAAACTATTCTTATAATACTGAGATAAATCTGACTTGGCCATTATATAATTTTTAAAAATGCAAGCAGTGTTTATATAGGCTTTAAATTTTTTTCTTTTGAATTGAGGTAAAACAAACATACAGAAAAGTGTAAAACTCTTTTAAATGATGAATTTTTACATGGGTCACCATCAGCCAGAGTGAGATATAGAACATTTCTACTGATAAGCGTGTTTGGAGAATTTTATTTAGGAATTAGGCATCTGGGTCCATTAGGAATTTTGACCTATAATTTTTCTCATATTATTTTTATATCAAGATTATATACCCCTATTAACCTACTGGATCCAGTCAATTCCGACTCATAGTGATGCTGTAAAGAATTTCCAAGGCTGTAAATCTTTATGGGGGCAGAAAATCTCATCTTTCTCCTGCAGAGCAGCTGGTGTGTTTGAACTGCTGACCTTTTGGTTAGCAATCTAGTGGTGATTTTACAGCGCCAACAGGGCTGCCTTTTTTATTTATATTATATCCAGTAAATGAGAAGTGTTCTCTTATTTTCTCAGACAATATGTTGTTTGAATGCTTGGTTGGTAGAATTGTTTATAAATCTGTTTGAAATAAGGGTTCTCTGTCTCTGTTTCTGTGAGTTCATTTAAACTGATCAAAAAAAAATTTTTTTTAATTTTTATTGTGAGGTTTACATGGGAGAACATCAGCTTTACACCATTCTTTCGTATTTCATTTCATTGCAATTATTACCATCCCTTCCGTGCATCATCAAATAACTAAAGGGTACACCCCACAGGCCTGCCCCCCAGCCACCAGCACACAGCCCTTCTCCCTCCCTTAGTCCAGTGTTGCCAGCCACTCCATCTGTCCATGTCATAGTGTCACTGGACAGTGACTCCATCCATGGTGTCACTGCCTCTCTGGGTAGGGTCCCGCTCTCCGCTCTTCTAACATGATGGTCCCAGGGTCCTCCGCTCCTGGGCTGCAAAATCAATCACTCCACTCCTTTTGTCAAACAACATCTACCTCTGTATTTCCTACCCTCACAGTCAGTCCTGATGGCAATCATTCACTATTATACCACAAGAGTCTTATCCCCATTTCCTTTCACCAGCCCGATCCCAACAGATTGGAAATAATTCAGTGGTGATTCTACTTTTCCCCACCCTGTCTGGAACTAGGCTCCCTTGTGAAAGCTTGTAAGCCAGTCACTTTTGGCCTTTATAGCCCCACCCCATTTGGGGTAGCCAATGTCTAAGTTGCCCATCCCTGTCAACCCTGGGTACCGAGGGGTTGGGAGTGATCCTCACTGTAAAGATTAGTTCCCTTTTTTGAGCTACTACATCCATAAGTATAGGTAAAGTTCATCAAATTGTAGCAGGTTACTTCCCCCACCCCTCTTTTTTCTTCTTCTAGTTGAGTTCTGATCACCTAGCCATTGAAGCCAGGTCAAGTGGGTACTATCTGCAAGTATGGGTGTTCTTGTATATGTCTCCTCACTTTATATCAGCTGGACACTTCACTGTCTGCTCTAGTCCTCTGTGGCCATGTCACTGCCTCTGGGCCCAGGAGTCCCCAGGTCTTGCTGTACTGCTGGCCATCCAGGTCTCCACCTGGGTTCACAGGGGTTTATTGAATGTGGTCGGGCTTAGCTCGCAACTTCATTGCTGTTTTTTTCCCCCTCTTCCCCTTATCCGTGACCAACGTGGTCACCACCTGCCTGCACATGTATTTCCCTTGAGTCTCAGTCTTGGAATGGGGTTTGCTCTGAGGCGTCCCGACCACTTGACTTGATGGCTCCCGGACAAACAGCTTACTTGTTCTTGTAGTAATCAGTCAGACTGCCATTATTGTTTTGGATTTTTCCTACTGGTCTTTCTTTAAACTGATCAATTTTTTGAAACTAGTTTTGGACTTATTCAGTATTCTGTTTCTTCTTGATTAATTTTATCTACTTCATTTAAGCTTTCAGACTCATTATAAAGTTGTTCATAGTTTACTCCTATTTTTTTTCCTGATATTTATTTGTGTTTAGTCTCCTTTTTTTCTTGCCTCACCTTGCTAGAGATTTGTCTGTTTTATTAGACTTTCTAAAGAAATAACATCCAGTTAATTTATTTTCTTTATTGTGAATCTGTGCTTCTATTTTATACATTTATGTTCATGCTTTAATTATTTGTACCCACTTTCCATTTAGCATCTTAATTTTTATTTTTAATATAACTATTTAAATTTTGTATGACATATTGACCAGGACCCATAAGTTTTACTATGTGGTATTTTTAATATCTTCAAAATAATTGCAGTAGGGTGAGACAGTATAGTCTGAGTTATTACAGATATTTTTAATATATATATTTGATAAGATTTACTTGAGGCTTAATGCTTTAACAATTTTTGTGATATTCTATATGTGGTTATAAAAATGTTTTCTCTCTTATTGTTAGATTCAGAGGTCTGTAAGCATATAATAAGACCAAGCTTGTGAATTTTATTATTCACACCTCAGAAGGTTCTGGATGGGGAGCAGGATTCCACCTAAGATCTTAAACATAACAAGGGCTCCTCAAGAAGCCTTTTTCACTCAGCAAGTTCTATAACCCCTTTTAGGTATTCCAGTCAGTTATAGGCTAAAGATGGGTTTACAAGCTTTCTACAATCATGTTTCTGGATATTCCTTTCTCTCCTCCTCAAGTGTCTATTTTACAATAGTAGGCAAGGGAAACCAATATTCATAAGACAGTCAAAACAATATTTTCCTTCTTTTACCCATTCAGACTGTGCCTTAATTTCCATATCACAAAGCCCTGTTGTTCCAAGGCAGAGCTTACATCACTGTTTACCTCTGTCCCATTTAACCCATACAAACCTGTCAAAGTGTTCTCTTATCTACCTTGTTCTTCCATCCCCCCCTTCTTGTATATTGCCCACCCCAACGGCCAAACTATGCTGTGTATCCCCTCCCCTGTGCTGTACTGGACCCTCCCTCCCTCCCACCCAGGAACCAACAAAGAATTTTTTTTTTCCTTTTAGTGTGGGTATCTTTTCTTAAGCTTTTACAATGATGGTATTATGCAATATTTGCCCTTTTGTGATTGACTACTGTCACTCAGCATAATGTCCTCAAGGTTCATCCATGTTATGTGGTGGCTTGCAGCTTCCCTGTTATTCTTCAAGGTATGATAATATTCCATGTGTGTATGTACGAAGGTTTGTTTATCCACTCTTCCATTGATGGGCACTTAGGCTGTCTCCATCTTTTTGCTATTGTGAGTAATGCTGCTGTGAGCATTGGTGTGCATATATCTACTTGTGTTATGGCTCATTATTTCTTGTGGATATATACCAAGTAAAGGAATTGCTGAATCATAAGGTTTTTCTATTTCCAACTTTCTGAGGAAGCACCATACTTTTTTCCTTAGTGGTTGGACCATTTTGTCTAGCATATATTTTAATAAATATTGGATGGATGGATGAATGAGCTTTACAAAAGCCTAACATAGGGAAATTGCTTTTGCTGTGTTCTTCCATCAAAATTAAAGGGGGAAAAATACTGGCGGATTCCAGTTTATTTCTTTCATGTAATTCTCAATCAGTCATCCTTTTTTAGGTTTTAGCTCAAGATAGATATTTTTTACATATAAGTAGAAAGGACCTCTAATTACCACAAACAATGTAAGCTATAGTATACCATATTAGATCCTGCCATATTAAATTGTTGTTGTTAAGTGCCTTTAAGTAGATTCTGACTTACAATGACCTTGTATTAAGGTTTCTAAGGAGTGGTGTGTGAGTTTGAAGGAGTGACTGGTAGGTTTGAACTGCTGAACTTATGGATAGCAGTCTATTGCATATCCTACAGTGCCATGCCATCTTAGATAAGTGCTTCAATTGGTTAGTGGGCTCAACTGCTAACAGTAAGTAAGTTTGGCAATTTCAGTCCATGTAGATTTACTTAGGAAGAAAGACTTGGCAATCTACTTCTAAGAACTCAGCCATTTAAAATTCTATGGGGCACAGTTCCATTCTGACTCACCTGGGGTCACCATGAGTCAATATTGACTTGACAGCAACTGGTAACAAAACTATACAAGCATTTGATCCAGCTATCTCATTTTTCGTGAACATTTATCTCCAGTAAATCAGTTAAATATATACAAGGTTATCTTTTTGCAGGATTATTTATGAAGGTGAGTCAAAAATTATCCTCATTGTGCTTATATTAAAACACCCTTCCATGGCTGATGATAACATTGAGCGTGCACATGAAATGATTCTGTTGAATAGATTAATACAGTGGATTATGTGGCAAATAATTTGCAAATAAGCCATGGCAAATCACCTATAGACTTGGGATTAGAAAAGTTTATGGGAAATGGGTACCAAAACAACTCACAAAAGACCATAAACAGAAGTGTTTGGACATCTGTAAACAAAATTTGGACCAGTACTCAAAGGAAAGTGAAAGTTTTTTTAAAATCATTACTGGTGATGAGACATGGTTTCATTACTATGAGCCGAGCCCGAGAGTAAATGGCAGAGGTATGGAATGGAAACTTCCTGTATTGCCGACCGAGAAAAAGTTCAAAAGCTGGAAAATTAATGCTTACAGTTTTCTGGGATTCTCAAGGGCCTGTACTGAAACACTATCAAGAAGGAGGTTCAACAATCAGCAGTGCTTATTACAGTAATATGCTCACTGAAGAACTGAAGCCTAAACTTTGGATTAAATGCAGAGGACTGTTATCCAAGTGCATTATGATCTTGCATGACAATGCACGTCAGCCCATCTCTGCCCACACTGTTGACACCTTGTAAAAACTTTATTTTGAGGTGTTAAAACAACCTCCCTAAGGTCCTGATCTTGCTCTGTTGGACTTTCACCTTTTGGTCCCCTGAAAGCAGCCCTTCAAGGGTGAAGATTCACCTCTGATAAAGAAGTTGAAGACAGCAGTGCATTCGTGGCTCATAGCTCAGCCTAAAACCTTTTTAATAAGGGAATACAAAAGCTTGTTGATAGATGGATAAAGTATTTTGAAAAGTAAGGAGATTATGTCTAAAAATGATATATTTGTCTTTTGTAAAAGTTGATTAAAATAAACCCTACAGACAGAGTGTGGATAATTTTTAACACACTCTTGTGTATTTACAGAATAGTGTTAACAACTTCAAAGGCCATACTGAGGAAATTGGTTGAATAAAGTGGTATATTCTGTCAGTGAGTACTGTAGTACTGTAAAAAGAATGAAGAACATCTTTGCAGTGATTTCTAGGTACAGTGTTTGTAATAATATGTATAGTGTGCTATTCTTTTACTAGGAAAAAAGGGGAAATAAGAAAATATACAGACATCTGCTTTTGTCTTTTGAAAACAAGCTTAGGACAAACTGAAAATATGAAATTAGTTACTCCAAGGAGTGGGTTGATGGGGTGGAAAGAATAGAGAAGGGAATGGTACTTAGCTAGTACATAATTTTATGTTATCACTTTTGGCGCTACATTACTATGTCACATATTGAAAAAATAAAATTAGATCAACTAGCATGGGCTTAGGGTAAATTGAAAAACCAATGAACTGTACTATATAGCAAATGGAGAACATAACCACACAAGATGAAAGCAAAATAGCTAGTCCAAGTAACTTTCAAAATAATATTCTTATTACATACCCCTGACCTGATGAAAAAAGGAAAGACAAAGAAATCTTGACTATTACTTAATTGGTAGTGGCATGGATATAGAAATTCTAAAGCTATTTTGTATGTATTTTAGGATTGAGCAGATAAAGAAATACACTGATATTGTTGGATCTAAGGTTTTCACTATGGTAGAAGGGTGATGCAAATGTGGCATGTTGTTGTTTTGTGCCGTGGAGTCAGTTCTGACTCATAGTGACCCTACACAGGGCTTCCAAGGCTGTAAATCTTTACAGGAGCAGAAAGGCTCATCTTTCTCCCGCGGAACAGCTGGTAGTTTCAAACTGCTGACCGTGAGATTATCAGCCCGATTCGAAACCACTACGCTACCAGAGGGAGATGTATTCCTGTGGTATAGAATTGGAATTAACAGGATTAAAAAAAAAAAAAAAAAATCTGTTCAAATGATTCATCCTCTGAAAAGGCCTGAGAGCAATGACTCTTTAGTAACAATAAGCCTTATTCCTGTAGGATTAGCACTGAACTGTGAACCACATGGTCAGCGGTTCAAACTGAACAACTGATCTTCGAAAACTCTATAGAGGGTTGCTATGAGTCAACAGCACTTAACAGCAAACAACAACAGTTCATAAAAGCTTCATAAAAGCTTTTCTTTACTAAAAGGAACCAAGGCTTTTTGGAGAAATGCTGGTTCCTGGACTGAGGCAGGGAAAGTGTAAGTCTAGAACATCTGACCATAACAAAAAGTAAGAATGTCCACACAAAAAAATGAGGGGAGCATGTCAGAGTCACACACAAGTCAGTTTGTCTATACCTGAAACAATTTGAGCTTCAAAATGAAAAATGGCTTAGTATGAAAAAGAATCCATATCCTAGAATGTTATAAATCCAACTGTTAAATGGTAACTGCTAAAAAAAAAAAAAAAAAAAAAAAAAATCTAAAAAAATACACACGAGAGAGGCACAAAGGCTCATGACAATGAACCAACACGACAAAAACAGATTATAAAAGACAAGGCTTAAGATGCACAAGAAACAAATAAAATAGCAGAGGTAAGTCGCTTGTTATTAGTAATTACAGTGGATGTGAACGGGCTAAATGTTTCAATCAAAAAGCAGAGAGTGGTAGAAGGATAAAGTAACATGATTCAACTTACAAGTTGTTTACAAGAGACATAGTAAAAGGGTGGAAAAAATATTCCATGCAGATAATAGCCAACAGAAAGTTGGGATGACAATGTTAATATCAAAGTATACTTAGACCCTTTCATGACCCATAGGACATATATTACCCACCAACATTATCAGCCTCTCAGGTTTCTTGGGAAGCTGCTATACCAGTTGTAGTATATGCTGCCACATGGCAGGGACCTATATAATTGTGTGAATCTGAAGAAATGGGGCTTACCCCACCACCAGAGCCCATGTGGGACATTTAGTTTCCTCATAATTGTATCAAAATGCACATTATCTCAAAAAATATTTTCCCTTGATTTTAGCATGTGTTCTATTACTTAGAACACATGGTACCAACAAAAAATTCAAAGTGAAAAATAACTCAGATATGAAAGGGTTAAGACAAAACCAGAAGAGATAAAGATACACATTATATAGTGTTAAAAGGATCAGTTAATGAAGAAAGTTTGACAATAATAAACATATATGCACCTAACATCAGCGTGCCTAAAAATTTATGAAGCACACACTGATAAAGTTGAAGACAGAAATAGGTATACTAAAATAATAGATGGAGACTTAAATATGCCACTTTTGGACAGAAAATCTAGAACGGCAAGGAAATACGTACAAAGTATTTTTTTCTTATCACGATAGAGTGAAGCTTGAAATTAGTGACAGAAAAAAAAACTACTGGAAAATACACAAACATATGGAAGTTAAAAAACACTGTAAACTGCCAATTGGCAAAGGAAGAAATCAAAAGGGATTTTTTAGTGTAATAAAAGGAAAGTGCGACATACCAATACTTAACACAGTGAAGGCAGTACTTAGAGGGAAACTTAGAGTAATCATTGCATACATGGAAAAAAGAAGATCTTAAATCAACAGCATAACTCAACACTCTAGGAACTAGATAGAGAAGAGTAAAGCCTAAATTTACCAAATAAAAGAAATAACAAAGATCAGGGCAGAAATCAATAAAATAACAAAAACAATAGATTTAATAAAAGCCAAAATTGATTCTTTGGCACAGATGAGTGAGTGCCTCTTGTGCCATCTCACTTTCTTGAAAGATTTCAGTTTTTATTCTATTAATTCCTGGTGCCTTGTTCTTTGCCAGTTCCTTCAGTGCACCTTGGACTTCCTCCTTCAGTATCGTTGGTTCTTGATCACATGTTACCTCTTGAATCGGTTGAACATTAACTATTTCCTTTTGGTACAGTGATTCTGTGTATTCCTTCCATCCTCCCTTGATGCTTTCTTCATCATTCAGTAATTTTCCCAGAGAATCTTTCAATAACGAAAGTCAAGGCTTGAATTTTTTCCTCAGTTCCCCCAGCTTGAGAAATGCTGAGCATGTTCTTCCTTTTTGGTTTTCTGATTCCAGATTTTTGCACATTTTGTTTTAGTATTTGGCTTTATCCTCTTGAGCTGATCTTTGAAACTTTCTGTTCAGCTCATGGACCTACTTATTTCTTCCATTTGCTTTAGCATCTCTAAGTTGGAGAGCAAGTTTCAGTGTCTCTTCTG
>NW_006408592.1:14841190-14845199 GCF_000296735.1 Chrysochloris asiatica | reverse complement strand
TACCTCATGACTGATCTGGATATGTTCTTTTTGACAATGAATGCAACACCATTCCTCTTCAATTAGTCACTCCTGGCATAGTAAACCATATGGTTGTCAAATTCAAAATGGCCAATACCAATCCATTTCAGCTCACTAATGCTTCTGTGTTCCATTTCATTTTTGACAACTTCCAATTTTCCCAGATTCATACTTCATACATTCCGTGTCCAATTTTCAATGGATGTTTACAGCTGGTTCTTTTCATTTTGAGTTGTGCCCCATCAGCAAATGAAGGTCCCGCGGGCTTTTCTCCCACAGGCATTACTCTATTTGTATCATCACAGTCAATTCTACTTTGAGGAGGCAGCTCTTCCCCAGTTGCACTTTGAGTGCTTTCCAACCTGAGGGGCTCATTTTCCCGCACTATATCTGACAGTGTTTCTCTGCTATTCATAAGGTTTTCAGTGACTAAATATTCGGAAGTAGTTTGTCACTCTTTCTTCCTAGTCTGTCCTCATCTGGAAGCTCATCTGAAACCTGTCCACCATGGGTGACCCTGCTGGTATTTAAAATACCGGTGGCATAGCTTTCAGAATCAGATTGTGCTCATGAGAAGCCTGTAAATAGACCAAGAGGCAGTCGTTTGAAAAGAATAAGGGGACACTGAATGGTTTAAAATTAGGAAAAATGTGTATTCAGAGCTGTGTTTTTTCACAATTCTTATTCAGTCTGTATGCTGAGCAAATAATCCAAGAAGCTTGATTATGTGAAGAGGAGCGTGTCATCAGGATTGGAGGAAGACTCATTAACAACCTGCGATATTTAGATGTTACAATCTTGCTTGCTGAAAGTGAAGAGGACTTAAAATATTTACTGATGAAGATCAATGATCACAGCCTTCAATATGGGTTGCATCTCAATATAAAGAAAACAAAAGTCCTTACCACTAGACCAAGAAAAACTAGAGAAAAGATTGAAGTTGTCAAAGACAACATTTTACTCAGACCAACCATCAACACTCATGGAAGCAGCAGTCAAGAAAATCAAATAATATGTTGCATTAGGCTATTCTGCTGCATAAGACCTCTTTAAAGTGTTGAAGAGCAAAGATGTCAGTTTAAGGTACACTTGACCCAAAACATGATATCTTCATTAGCCTCCTAAGTATGTGAAAGTTGGACTGTGAATTAGGAAGACCGTAGAAGAATTGATACATTTGAGTTACAGTGTTGGAGGAGAATATTGAAAGTACCATGGACTTCCAGAAGAACAAATAAATCTGTGTTGGGAAAAGTACAGCTAGAGTACTCCTTGGAAGTTAGGATGGCCAGACTTCATCTCTCATTCTTTGGACATATTATCAGGAGTACCAGTCACTGGAGAAGGATATCATGTTTGGTAAACTGGATGGTCAAGGAAGACCCTCAAAATAATAGATAGGCACCATGGCAGCAGCAGTGGGCTCAAGCATAGCAATGATTGTGAAGTTGCTACAGCACCACATAGCGTTTCGTTCTGTGTTGTACATTATGTTGCTATGAATCTATGCCAACTCGACGGCTCCTAACAATGACAATATTCTATTGTGTGAATATGATACAGTTTATTCACTTTCTTGTTTGTGGATATGTGGGTTGTTTTAGTTTGTGACTTTTATGAATTAACTTACAATTAATGTTAACTGTTGTTTAGTGCTGTCAAGTCTGTTTGAACTCATAGGATTTCTGAGACTGTAAATCTTTGTGGAGTGTCTGGTGGGCTCAAATCAACCTTGTGGTTCACAGTCCATTGCTTATTCTACATAATCACTGAGCTCCCTAAACCTCCAATGGACATTGTTTATAATGAGGTTTCTGATCCATTTTGAGATGATTTTTCAAATGTGGTGTGAGGTTGGCTCCAGTTTCATAACTTTGCATGAAGAAATCCAGTGGTCCCAGCACCATTTATTGAAAAGACTCCTTTCCCTGTTTTATGGATTTATTTCTGAACTCTCAATTTCATTCCAAGTTTATATGTCTTGTCATTGTACCAGGAGAGACTGTTTTGATTACTGTAACTTTATAGAGTATATTTTGAAATCATGAAGTGTGACTCCTCTTACTTTCTTTTTCAAGATTGCTTTGGCTATTCAGTACCTCTTGCTATTTCAGGGAATTCCATAAAAGTTCTTACTAAGATGTGTCATGTATTTAATTTCACCCATATTTATCTTTCTGAATCATCAGTGTTAACTCCTATTTGATAGGGATAATTGTTATTCCAAGGAGTACCGGTTTTACTTGGTTGCTTGCTGGTCAGTGGTTTGAACCCAGCAGTCGCTCTGTGGGAGAAAGATGTGGCAGTCTGCTTCTGTAAACATTTACAGTCAAGGAAACCCTGTAGAGCAGTCCTTTATTGTTTTCCCATTTCACAAATGAGCCAAAAGGTGGCTGAGATGATAACCCTGCTGCCATCGAGTCAATTCCAACTCATAGTTACCCTATAGGACAGAATAAGACTGTTTTTGTGTGTGTGTTTTTTCTGAGACTAAATCTTTACAGGAGCAGGCAGCATATCTTTCACCTGTGGAGCAGCTGGTGGGTTTGAACCTCTGATCTTGAGATTAACAGCCATTGCTTAATCCACTATGCCGCCAGGACTATGGTCAAACTAATTTAGTAAGTGGAGCTGGAGTTTGAGCTTAGGTTATCAGGCTTCATGTCTCATGCATTTAATCGTTTTACTCTACTGCCTCTCAATTATGATAGTGCATTTTGTTTCTATTGTGAACTCTATCTTCACCGGGAAAGCTAGTCATGCATTCCTTAGAAATTTTAGGTGGCATTGCTCTGACACCACCAATAGCACTAAAAACTCCAGCTGAGTAAAGTAATCACACACTAAACCATTGCTGTCTCTGATACTTTGCAGAAAGTCTTCACCTTCTCTCATTTGTTTTAGGTTCCTTCTTCTTTTGTTAAAAAAATTTTTTTCATTTAAACAACCAAAGGGGCACATTTTGCAAGCCAGCCTCCTGGCTGCCAGCATACAGCCTTTCTCTTTCCATGTGTCTAGAGTCCTCTGCTGCTCTGTCTCTCCATGCCATCACCTCTGCCTCCATCTCTGGTGTCGCTGCTTCTCTGGTTAAGCTTCCACATTCTGTTCATGCTCTTTCCTCTTGATGGTTCTAGTATCCTTTGTTCCTGGAATGTAAGATTAACTACTACCCCCTTTTTGTTACACAACTTGTACCTTTACTATTGTGACACTCATGATTAGTCATGATAACGATTACTCATTATTGAATCAAAAGAATCCTATCACTGTCTCCTTTCACCAGACCCATCTTGACAAGATGAAAACTACTCAGTGGGGATTCTACCTACACCCACCTCACTCTGAAACTAAACTCCCTCTTGAAAATTTGTAAGACAGCCACTTTGTGCCTTTATCGCCCCCCCTCCCCATTTTAGGTAGCCAGTGTCTAAATTGCCCATCCCTATCAACCCTGTATACAGAGGGGATAGGCTAGGTCCTTGATGTGAATACTCCTTCGCTCAGTTGGAATTTTGAGCAACTGCATCCAAAAGCAAAGGTCAAGTTCATCAAATTGTAGCATTTTACTCTTGCTTCCTGTATCAGACTTCTTTATCTTCCTCTAGTCTAGTTCTGATCATCAAACTATCCAAGCCTAGGTCAAATGGGTACTATCTGCAAGTTTGGCAGTTCTTGTGTGCCTCCCCTCACTTCATATCAGCTGATGCTTCACTCTCAGCTCTAGTTTCCAGTGGTTAGGTCAGTGTCAGTGGGCTCAGGATTTCCCAAGTCTCCCCAAACTTTGGACCAACCAACTCTTCCTCTTCTCTCTCTCATCTCAGGGTCAACAGGAGTCTGTGGAACATGGTTGAATTCAGTCCATGCCTTTCCCCCACTTCCACTCACAAGTAGACCCATGCGGTCACCAGCAAGCTTACAAATATGCTCATGTGTTCCCTTTGAGTTTCAGTCTTGAAAGGGGGTTTGTCCTGAAGGGACTTAATGGCTT
>NW_006408592.1:14818085-14841090 GCF_000296735.1 Chrysochloris asiatica | reverse complement strand
CCTTTTCCTGCTGGTCTTTCTTTCAAGAAATATCTTCTCTTCCTCTAGCTGCACCAGGATGGTCTGTATGTCCTTTCAAGTGGGAGTGTCCCACCTCAGAAGATTTTGGATGGGGATCAGGATTCCTCCTAAGGCGCCGTACTCTCTACAAAGGCTCAACAAGAAGCCTTTTTCACTGAGCAAATTCTGCAGGGTTCCTTCTTATACGCCACAGCAAGTCATGATGTGATTTAAAAGTTCTTAGTACTTGGCCTTTAACTTTCTAGTGTAGCATATAAGTCATTTGTCTTAACCTGGATTCTCTAGAGAATGTCTATATATATATGTATGTAAAGGAGCTCTGGTAGCGTAGTGGTTGCAAATCGGGCTGCGAACCTCAGGGCCAGCAGTTCGAAACTACCAGCTGTTTCACGGGAGAAAGATGAGGCGTTCTGCTCCCGTAAAGATTTACAGCCTCAGAAACCCTGTACAGGGTCGCTTTGAGCTGGAATCGACTCCACAGCACATAACAACATTTTATATATATAAAGGGGTTATATCAACATTTTATATATATATATGTAGCGTAGTGGTTACGAATGGGGCTGCGAACCTTAAGGCCAGCAGTTCAAAACTACCAGCCGCTCCGTGGGAGAAAGATGAGATGTTCTGCTCTCGTAAAGATTTACAGCCTCGGAAACCCTGTACAGGGTCGCTATGGGTCGGAACCGACTCGACGGCACTTAACAACAATATATATATATATAAAGGGGTTATATCAAGGAAATGGGTCACAATTGTAGTGGTGGGAGTATCCCAAGTCAGGGTCCGCTGAGCCAAGATCAGCAGGTGTGCTCGGCAGGCAGACAGGAGTCCCAAGTCCATGTAAGGTGAACCAAGATCAGCAGGTGGGGCTGGCATGCAAATAAGCTTGCAGGAGTCCCAAGGCGGAGCCAAGTGAGCCAAGATCAGTGGGCAAACAATAGATCAGTTCACTTGCTCAGGTTCCAAGAACTAGAGGTTGGAGGACCACCCAGATGCAAGATCCAGATCCAGTGAGAAAAAAAGAGCAAGCTTTTCTGCTTGTCCATTATTTTGTGAACAGGCCATACTCCCAAAGAAATATCTTTT
This sequence comes from Chrysochloris asiatica, assembly GCF_000296735.1. NCBI lineage: Eukaryota > Metazoa > Chordata > Mammalia > Afrosoricida > Chrysochloridae > Chrysochloris > Chrysochloris asiatica. The sequence continues at coordinate 14,839,980 of NW_006408592.1, read as the reverse complement.
CAATTGAATAACTGCTCATAGCCAATCATAACTATGCCTGTATTAGATGTTACCATGGGGCTAACCACTTCTTAACTGCCAAACCACTGGGAATCCTGGCCCAGACGAGTTGACACAAAATCTTAACTATCACACCAACTTACTTCCAAAATATAATGACTCCATGTTCTGTATACATCGATTTTTTTCATAGCTTGAGTTATGGAATTGATATGAAAATATGGTGATAACATATTATATGCCAAGTAGCAGGCTAGGTACTCCTTGCCACAACCTTTCATGATAAAATTTTCCTTAATTTATACAGTGGGCAATTGGATCTCAAAGAGATTTAAACAATTTGCCAAAGTTTTATAAGTAGTAATTGATGGGCCTGGGATTCTAGTATAGGTCCAATTCCAAATCCCTTGTATGCTTTTTCCACAATGTGATGAGATGGATTAGAATAATATGTGTATCATTGCACATCTGTATTCTATTGCAACCTTGAAAAACTTTGTCTGGTAACTTGCCAAAATATTTGAAACAAGAAGTTCCATCTCAGTGAAATTCTATTACAAGCTTGAGAGACTCTTAAAACTATACTAAAGTGACATGAATATGACCATCTAATTAGAGGTTGCAGATGGCACATTGACCTTATTCGAATCCCATTCGAATGTTTGTTATGTTGATGGGCTCAATCTTCACTTTGGACATGGTCACATGGAGAAACTTGTCCCTGTTACATGTTTGTTGGAATGCCTTGGGTAATTCCTACAAATAAGATTTTGCATTAAGTTTAATGCCTCAAACAAGCAAAACAAAAAAAAAACTCTTAAAGTGAAACATCATGAAAAAATGTCAGCTAAGTTTCTTCACAATTTCTTATTTTTACAACTTAAAGATTAATTATTCCCCACCTGGAAGAAGTGCAGCCAGAGTGCTCCTTGGAGGCCAGGATGGCTAAGCTTCATCTCTCATACTTTGGACATATTGTCAGGAGGGAACAGTTGCTGGAGAAGGATGTCATGCTGGGTAAGATGGAGGGTTAGAGAAAAAGAGGAAGACCCCCAACGAGATGGATCAGCCAGGTGGCATCATTGATGGTGTCAAGTGTGGCAGCAGTAGTGAGGATGGCCCAGGATCGGACATTGTTTCGTTCTGCTGTGCATTGGGTTGTTATGAGTCGGTTCTGACTCGATGGCACCTGACAACAATAACAACAACAACTACTACACACACATTTGGCATATTTCTTTGCCTTTTAAGAAAAATTAAACTTATACATTCTTGAATTTCTTTTTTGAGCTAATTTGGATTATTTTTCAGAAAATAAGCATCTTTTGATAAATTATATTGGATCAGTAGTGGAAACTGGCTTACTGTGCTGAATTTCACCTGTGATCTGCAGCCATGCATGTCTTTTTCAATTTAGCCAATTTTTCTTTTACAAAAAGCTTTTCCATTCACATTATTGTCTGAAGGAGGTATAGTTCCAATGAGGCTCGGAGTCTCTAGAGACTTTACACTAGTGGAGTGAAAAGACAGTGACAGTATTTGCCCCAGGAAAGAGGAGCAGCGGGGGCATTAAGTGAAGTTGATGTATCTCCTCCCTGTAAGGTTTGTTGTTGTTGTTGTTAAGTGCCGTCTAGTAGGTTCCGACCCATAGCGACCCTGTACAGGGTTTCCAAGGAGCTACTGGTGAGCTTGAACCACCGACCTTGTAGTTCAAACGGCTTTGCAGTCTGGCGCATTAACTCACAGCGCCACACCAGGACTATTATAAGGTAGGTTACTGTAATGGTCAATCCCAGGACATTGAGTTTAGTGGTTCTAAAACTAGGTGGGACCTAGTTCAGTTTTTCTCAGATTCATCTTGTCCACATGAATCAGTCCAGCCAGTTTTCTTCTTCCTTTCTATTTTTGAACATTTTATTGTCATTTGGGTGAAATTATTCAGAGCAAATTAGATTCACACTCAACAATTTATACACATTTTATTTCATGACATTAGTTACAGTCCTCTCAATCTAGCAACACTCTTCCCACCTCCCCCCTGGGTGAAACATTTCCACTTGCCCGTCTTTCCTGCCCCTTCCTGCCTACTGAACTTTGCTTTTGGGCAAATGCTGCCCTTTTTGCCTTGTATGGTTGATTGTTCTGAAACATTTTTTCTTTAAATGAGATAACCTCTTGAAAATTGTCGGTTGATCCTAATCTTGGCTTGCCTGCTTTGCTAACAACCCTACACTTTAGCTATATCAAAGTACTCATCTCTTTGTATGGTAAACTCAGCATATCTGCCTGTCAGAATGCAGCTTAGATGTCACTTCCTATAAAAAACCTTCCTTAAGCACCTGACAGGACTAGATGACCCTATTCTGTGCTCCCACTGCATACCCTGCCGATCGTCATCATGGTACTTAGGATGCCATGATGTTATTAGTTGGTTACTTTCTGTCTTTCCCCTAATATACTCTAATAGGCAAAGAGGAAAATGGCAGAAAATGAGGTTGGAGAGATTTGGGCAGTGGCCACATCATGCAGGGCTTTACCGTAGTCCAAAGGAAGGAGTCTGGATTTTGTTCTGAGAGCAATAGAATCATGGCTTCTAAGCAGGAAAGTGACATGATTCTAGTTATGATTTTATGAGATAATTGACTGCTCTGTGGAGAATGGATCAGTGGACAGTAAGAATGCAAGCTGGATAACCAGTTAAAAGAGGAATGATGGTTGTTTAGATTAGGATGACATCGGTGGAGTCTGGAAAGAAGTGAGTGAGTACTCAAGTTGTATCTTGGGGGTAGCCTGTTGTAGGACTGACTCATGCATTAAGTGTTGGGACTGAAAGAAAACAATAGTTTCCAAAGATTACTTTTAGATTTCTGGTTTGTGCATCTAAGTAGATAACGGCTTTCATTAACTGAGTCAGAGAAGACTAAGTGAAATTTAGAGGGGAGGTGTAACATTCTGTTTTGATTGTTAAGTTGAAATGCTTTTGATTTGAGGAGACATTTGGGAATGTAAGATTGGTGTTTAGGGTGAGGTTTGGGCATCTTTTTCATATGCTGATATTTAAAGTTTTGAGAAGTGATGATATCACTAAAGAGATGATGTGAATAGAGAAGAGAGCCCAAGGATGGAAATAGATTAGCACAAAGTCATCACAGAATTTGACATGCAGATATGTTGTAATTGACCTTATTTAAATCTTAACCATATGTTTAAGTAGCTGTCCACATTAAAAATTAGAATAATGAGAAACTCTGGCCTCACTGAGATTGCATTTCTGACAGTCACAATCACCCTGGGCTAGTCCCTATAGCATGTGCTGTCCAGTTGGCCACAGTCTTATTCTACTACTTACTTTTCTTTCATCTAGCTTGTTTCACTCTAATGCTTTTTGGGGACATTTGGATTTTCAGCTCCCAATTTAGAAGGTAAGGATATAAGGAACCAACTAATGAGAAAGGAAAACCAGGAGAATTGGGCATCATAGAAAACTAGAGGGTAATGTTTCAGTTATCAAAGACTGCTTAAGAGATTAAGGTGAAGACAGAGAAGGTTTGTTTCCATGGTGTGAATAGGTTGAGGAATGGACAAATAGAAAGTGGAGGCAGTTATTTTGTGATCTCATAGAAGTGAAAAAGTGCATGCCAGTGGGGTAGGAGGGTGGGGTTGGGAGACATTAGAAAATATGTGAACAATCCCCAAGAGATGTAGAGTTTGAAGATACAGAAAAGAAAGGTGTTGAATGAAGTGAAGGTCTTAGAAGCAGATGGGGTCCTGACGTGTGCAGCACAGAGTCCTAACAGAAATGGGAATCAGCAGTATTCATGGAGAATCATAGATATTTTAGACTAAATATTTAGATTAATTGTAGATTCATTTATAGAGTTTGGAATTCAATCTGTAAGACTGGTAACAGTTCATAAAGAGCACATTAAAGTCATAGTCTCATAAAGAGATGAAAAATATTTTAAATTTTATAGATGGGAAACTGAGGCAAAGCATGGAATAGATTTAGGATTGGCCATCAAGCAGGACTGGGGCTTAAATTCAAGTCATCTCCAGTGATGGGCTTATATTCTTCCTAACATACTAATACAGTAAATCCCCAGATTATTTATGAACAACTCCTTCTAGGTAGTTGTTAGATAAGTTTGCCTTCACTTTGAAACAACTGTAACCAACCCTTACTCATAACAAATTCATCACAATTACCTTCACTTGCTGCCTGTGCAGCTTTTAAATCATTGAAAAAAACTTAAAAGTTTTCTTGTACTGTTGTTACTGTTGTGAAGTGCTGTCAAGTCAGTTCTGACTCACAGCGACCTTGTATAGAGTTTCTGAGTCTTTAAATCTTTATGGGAGCAGAAAGCCTCATCTTTCTTTCAAGGAGCAGCTGGTGTGCTCAAACCACTGATCTTGTGGTTCTCGGTCTAATGCTTACCATATGGTGCCACTGCATTCCCCTTTCTTGCACTCAAGTATGGTATGGCTAAATAAGAACCATATGCACTTGTTCCGACTTACCTACCAATTTGACATAAAGATACACTTAGCAGTGGATCTGGTTCATATTCTGGTGACTGCCTGTATATGTAACTTGGTTACCTAAAGTTTGTCTAAATGAATTAATCAGGTACTTTAATCCTAAGAGGAAACATTGGTTGATTTTTGTGAGGTCAGGTATTGGATGGAGAGCATTGTGCCTGGGAGAAAATGCCTAACTTAAATTTGTCATACCACCTGTGTTGCTCAGAAATTTAAAAAGAAAAAGAAGCAAGTTGCAAAACTGATTTGAAGGGTTTTCTCTTGAATACTGTGTTATAACCAGAGAAAATACTTTCTGTTGAGAAAAGATTATCAGCAGAATATTTTTCCTTAATATTTTTTTAATTTAATGACAACCCCTTATTTCTCTTCTCATCTAGTGAAAATGTATGATTCTTAAATACTTGTATTACATTAGCATTGCTGGCTTTTGAATTGATTTTGACACCTTTCATTTTGTCTTTATTCATAAGTGTTAACATGAAACTATCCTCTCCTAAAATTTGGATTATCTCTGACTTGTTAAACTTTATGCATTAAAGGAATTGTTTCTGGGGAATAGTTTCTCAAGTACAATTTTATGTTCAACTTGAAACTGTAATTTAATTTTCATTACAAGGTTCATAAATAAAAAATCCTTTACTGTTGTAAATTGTACAGCTATTGCTAACTTTGGTGGTGTGTTATGTATTGTTCTTTTGCTTTTATGGCTTATTTGTTTTTACAGCTAAAGGGGTTCTTCCCACCTCACTTCATTAAAGCATATAAGTACATCATAGTTTTCCTGGGATTTCAGTGTGGTCAGCATGATGAACTGTATTAGAAGGCTCGCAATATCAGTATTTCTCCCCTTGGTCTCATTTTTTCCCCAATATTTTAATATGCATGGAGAAACTTGAGTTAATCATTGATGTACAGATTAGACAGGCAGTGACCAAAGTGCTTCCTGAAATCTTCTTTGGGTTCTTGTGAAATGTGTCATTCCCATCTGGCTCATGTTAGAGGACTGATGGACATTTCAGGCATCTTAAAATTGATTTCTCCTTCCTTCCCCTTGCAAGCCACATCCTCCTGCCCTTATTTCTTATGCCATGAGTTTCCTAGACCCTGAACCTAAAAGCATACTTTCATCAGTGACTATGCTCTCCTTCCCCCTCTGGTCTCCCACATTCACTCATTTGCCAAATCTTCGTGTTCTGTATTTGTAATCCTTAGAATCTGCCTCTTTCTATTTTTATTGTCTTTACTATACTTGAGACCCTGCTGTCTTCTACCAGGAGTTCTACATAGTAACCTCACAGGTGACAGGGGACAATATAGACTATTTTTGTAAATAAAGATTGTATTCTGTTGAACATCCCTCCTTCTTCAGCCTTATCATTTTTCTAAAACTTCTTTCCATTACCTCCAAGGGTAGGTATGACACTAGAAAAGGCTTGAGGGCCAGACATACTTTGCTTCTAATCTCAGCCCTGGCACTCTCAACTATGTGACCTTGACCATCTTCTGAACTCACTTTCTTGCTATAAAAAATAGGAATAATAATTTTTACCTTGTAGGATTTTGAAATGATTTTTAAAGAGTATATGAAAGGGTCATGCCTTTCTATAAAAATTATTTAGGTGCAAAAATTTTAAAGTCCTCTGTATGCACTCAACTCATTTATCTGCCTTGTTTTTGGTTTCTCTCATAGACTCCAGTCAAACTGAATGCTGTGCCTGTCCCTAAACATTTTCCACATCTTCATTCTGCTACTCAATTGTATGTTCTCTATTTGTATGTTCTCCCTCACTATGGCCACCCATGAATCTCTCCCAACTACTTTCCTAAATGTCACCTACTCAGGCAAGTCTTTCTGTTTCTACTGCCACCCAATTAAAAAATGGGCACAGGACATGAACAGACACTTCACCAAGGAGGAGATCCAGGCAGCCAATAAACATATGAAGAAATGTTCACGATTACTAGCCATTAGAGAGATGCAAATGAAAACAACAATAAGATACCATCTTACAACAACGATAACAGCAAAGATCAAAACAATAAAGGACAATAAATGCTGGCAAGGATATGGAGATAAAGGGACACTCCTGCATTGCTGGTGGGATTGCAAAATGGTCCAACCTCTCTGGAAAGCAATATGGTGCTTCCTCAGAAGGTTGGAAATAGAAATACCTTATGACCCAACAATCCCTCTACTTGGTATTTACCCACAAGAAATACAAGCCATAACATGAGTAGATATATGCACACCAATGTTCATAGCAGCACTATTTACAATAGCAAAAAGATGGAGACAGCCTAAGTACCCATCAACAGAAGAATGGATAAACAAACTGTGGTATATACACACAATGGAATATTATGCTACCCTTAACAAGGAAGCTGTAAGCTATCACATAACGTGGATGAACCTTGAGGACATTATGTTGAGTGAAATTAGTCAGTCACAAGAGGAATACTGCATAGGACCACTACTGTAAAAGACTAAGAAAAATAACCCATACTAAAGGGCGGAGGAACTCTTTGCTGGTGACCGGGATGTACAGGGAGGGGAAGGTGGAGCACAGGGTAGGGAATAGACACAGGATGGTTTGGGTGCTATGGAGGGGGCAATACACACTAAGGGAGGAAATTGGAAGAACAAGGCAGATGGGAAAACAATTAGGCAGGTTTGCATAGGCTAAGTGGGACAGAGGTAAATAATGTATGCACAACCTTGGAACAACAGGGCTATATGATAGAGGAATTGAGACATAGTTGGAATGGGCAAAAGGGGGGAAATAATGTTAAGATGCTTGGCTGTCTTTTGAATCTTGGTTTCCCTGGCATACCATTATAAAATAGACACTTGAGAGGGAGAGATAGGAATAGCCAGAAATACCATCATAGCTTGTAAGTCCATCTTCTGCCTATAACTGATTGGAATATCTAAAATGGGGCTATAACGTGCCCAGTGAAGGAGGCTTCTTGCAGAACCTTTGCATTACATAAGACCATAGGTGGAATCCTGAGCTCCATCCAGAATCTTCTGAGGTTGGAAATTTCCACTTGAAAGGACAAGCGGACCAGCCTGGAGCGGCTAGAACAGAAGATACTTCTTGAAAGAAAAACCGACAGGAAAAATACAAAACAATAATGGCAGTCCAACTGACTACTACAATAACAAGCAAGTTGCTCACCCAGGGGATATCAGGGCAAGACTCAATGGGAATACACGAGCAGACATGTGCTCTGACTGGTGACCCATGTTGGTCACCGGTAAGGGGAAATAAAAGCAGCAATGAAGCTGCAAGCTAAGTCCACATTCAGTAGACTCCTGTGAACCCAGGTGGACGCTGGTTGGCCAGCAGTTTGTCCAGACCAGGAACTCCTGCACCCAGAGTCAGTGACATAGTCACAGAGGACTAGAAGTAGAAGATAAAGTGTCCAGCTGCATAAGACAGGGCATATGCATAAGAACACCCACACTTGCAAATAATACCCACTCGACCTGGCTTCAATGACTATATGATCAGAGCTCAAGTAGAAGAAGAAAGAAGAGGAAAAAAAAAAAAAAGTAATCTGATACAATTTGATGAATTGACCTACACCTGTGGATGCAGTAGCTCAAAAGAGGGAACACATCTTCACAGCAATGATCATTCCTACCCTCTCCATACACAGAGTAGACAGGGATGGGCAACTTGGACATTGGCTATCCAAAATGGGACTATCCAAAGGGGGGGCGGGGGGGCGGCTACAAAGGCAAGAAGTGACTGGTTCACAAGCTTTCAAGAGGGAGCCTAGATCCAGAGGGTGTGGAGGAAGGTAGAATCTCTACTGAGTAGTATCCAATCTGACTGGGAGGGACTAATGAAAGGAGATGTGGATAGCACTCATGTATGTAGTACAATAGTGAGTAATTGCTATCAGGAATGACTGTGAGGGTTGGAAATGTAAAGGTAGATGTTTTGTAGCAAAAGGAGGGGAGTGGTTGACTTTGCAGTCCAGGAGCGGAGGGTCCTGGGGCCATCAAGGGAGAAGAGTGGAGTGCGGCACCCTACCCAGAGAAACAGTGAAGCCAGAGATGGAGGCAGAGACTATGACGTGGAGAGATGGAACTGCTGGAAACTAGACCTAGAGAGGGAGAGGGGCTGTGTGCTGCCGACCAGGGGCAGGCTTGTGGGGTATACCATTTGGTTGTTTGATGATGCATGGAGGGGATTGTAACCATGGCAGTGTAACGATATATACGATAGGATGAATGTAAAGCTAATGTTGTCCCATATAAACTATTACATAATTCACAATAAAACATAAATAATAATTTGCCCTTCAATACTGCTAGTCAAGGCTTGAACTTTTTCTCTAGTTCCCTCAGCTTGAGAAATGTTTAGCATGTTCTTCCCTTTTGATTTTCTGACTCCAAGTCTTTGCACATTTTGTTATAGTACTTTACTTTGTCTTCTCAAGCTGACCTTTGACATTTTCTGTCAGCTCTTGCCTCTCCTCACTTCTTCCATTTGTTGTATCATCTCTATGCTGGAAAGCAAATTTCAGAGTCTCTTCTGACATCCATTTTGGTCTTTTCCTTCATTCTTGCTTTCTTGCTTTTTATGATGTTCTTGATGTCATTCCACATCTCTTCTGGTCATCCGTCTTTAGTGTCTAATGTGTCAAATCTGTTCTTCAGATGATCTCTAAGTTCTGGTGGGATATATTCAAGGTCGTATTTTGGCTCTCATGGACTTGTTTTCATTTTCTTCAGCTTCAGCCTTAATTTGCATATGAACAATTAATGGTTTGTTCCACAATCTGCCTCTGGCTTGTTTTGGCTGATGATATGGAGCTTTTCCACTAACTCTTTGCCCAGATGTAGTCAATTTGATTTCTGTGTATTACAACTTGTGAGGTCTATGTGTATAGTCATCTTTTATATTGCTTAAAAAAAGGTGTTTTAAATGAACAAATCATTGGTCTTGCAAATTTCTATAATACAACCTCCAGCATCATCTCTGTCCAATTACTCATCCTTCCTCTTTGTTTCCAACCTTTGTATTCCAATTGCCAGTACTTATCAATACATATGATTTTATATTTGATCAATTTCAGACTGAAGAACTTGGTAGAATTCTTCAGTTTCATTATCACTGGCTTTAGTGGTTGATGGGTAAATTTGAGTAAAAGTGGTATTATCTGGTCTTTCTTGTAGGCATATGAATATTATCCTATTACAGACAGCATTATACTTTATAACAGATGTTGATATGTTCTTTTTGATGATGAATGTAATATAATTCCTCTTCAGTTTATCATTCCCGACATAGTGAACCATGTGATCGTCAGATTCAAAGTACCAGTCCATTTCAGCTCACTAATGCCAAGAATATCGATGTTTATACATCCCTTTTCATTTTTGACAGTTTCCAATTTTCCTAGATTCATACTTTGTACATTCCATATTACAGTTATTAATGGATGTTTACAGCTGTTTTGAGTTGTGCCCCATCAGCAAATAAATGTCCCGAGGGCTTTATTGCATTCGTGTTAGCACAGTCAACTCTAAGAAGGCAGCTCTTCCCCAGTCGCATTTTGAATGACTTCAAACCTGAGGGGCTCATCTTCTGGTCCTCTATCTGACAATATTCTCGTGCTCTTAATTGTGCTTCAGTAGTCAATATTCTGGTGCTGTCTGACATGTTCCACTGCTATTCATAAGGTTTTCAGTGACTAAATATTTGGAAGCAGTCTGTCTCTCCTTCTTCCTCGTCTGTATTCATCTGGAAGCTCATCTGAAACCATGGGTGACCTTGCTGGTACTTAAAATACTGGTGATGTAGGTTCCATAATCACTGCAACACACAAGGCACCACAGTACAACAAACTGACAGACTGGTGATTTCTAGGGTTGCAGGTTTCTAGAAACATGCAGGTTTCTAGGCTTATCAGGTGTTTTTTTCCCACAGAGCCAAACTGGCATCACACTACTAACCTAATAGTTGGCAGCAGAAGGTGTAATCATTCTGCCACCATGACTTCTTTCTCATCCACTAGGATGGCTATGATAGAAAAGGCAGATGTGACAGATTTTATATCCTTTCTTATTCCTAAAACTCAGTGCTTTGAACTATGTTACTGTCTTCTCAAATCACTGTGGCCATCCCTAAGAAATTTCATGCTAATTGTTTGTTTGTTTTACTTTCAGTGGTAGGCATGGGATCCTGGTGCTTCCACATGACTCTGAAATATGAAATGCAGGTTAGTAATAATAAAATTAACTAAATGCTTATTTCTCTCAATCCAGAATTACTTCAGATTGGAGTATAGAACAAGTAACTAAATGACGTTAATAAGAAATGCTGTTGTTAAATGCTGTCAGTTGGTTCCGACTCATAGCAACCCTGTATTGGGTTTCCAGGGAGCAGCTGGTGGGTTTGAGCTGCTGACCTTGTGGTTCACAGTCCAGTGCTGATCCTACAGCGCCACACCACAAGTCCAGGGTATTAAGGTATTAAATGATAAAAAGTGGGGAGTCGTGGGGGAATTCATAAACTTTGGAATAGATCAATACCCACAGGGGAAACAAGTTGAAAGCAAAATAACTTTTTGACCACCTCTGTGGATGCATGAACAATTTGAGATCTGTATTAGAGAGTAGAGCTACATTGTTGTTGTTGTTGTTAAGTGACCCTGTATAAAGTTTCTGAGGAGCGGCTACTGAGCTTGAACCGCTGAACTTGAAGTTCAAGCTGACTTTGTGGTCTAGCGCATTAACCCACAGCTCCACACCGTAACTCAGAGCTACATAAGGATGTCATAAAAAGACATAATTAGTTTACCAAAATTATGGTGGTTCTAGTTGGTGGTGGTTACGTGCTGTGGAATCGGGTCCAACTCATCGTGAACTCTGTATAGATGAGGCTGTAAATCTTTACCAGAACAGAAAGCCTCCTCTTTCTCCCGCAGAACCACTGGTAGTTTCAAACTGCTGACTGTGAGACTAACAGTCTGACTCATAAGCACTATATAATATATATTTATTCTTAGATGTCCACATTCCTTTCTTTCTTATAATATTAATTTGAATGTCTCTAAGTAGCATGGTTTTAGAACTATGCAAGGATTTTTATCATCCATTTTTGCTCTAAGGAAGTTATATGTCAAGCCCTTAATCTTTTGATCTTTTGGTTCCTTATCACTAACTCAGAAGCTTGTAGAATAGTACTGTCCAGAGACATATTTTCTAGTGGCCATATTATATAATTAAAATTTTTCTAGTAGGAAAGTAAAAAGAAATGGGTGGAATTAATATTAAACCCAGTATTTTCAAAATACTACTTCAACATGTAATCAGTATAAAAATTATTAATGTGATACTTTAAATGATTTTTCACGAAGTCTTGAAATTTAGTGCTTATTTTACAGTACAACATAACATTTATGGATTAGACTTGTTTCAGGTACTCACTAGCCATATATGGTTGTGACTAACAGAAGGAACTGTTGTTGTTATTGTGTACCTTGGTGTTGGTTCTGAGTCATAGAGACCCTGTGTAGGATTTCCAAGAGCAATAGGTAGGTTTGAACTGTTGACCCGTGGTTACCAGTACAGTACCTATCCTCCAGTGCCACACCCAGGAAAGAAAGACCAAACCCACTGCCACCTACTTGCACCCAACTTACAGCAGAGTGGAGCTGCCGCTGCCCAAGGCTCCTGAGGCTGTGCATCTGCAGAGAAGTAGACTGCCTCCTTCTCTTGTGGAGTGGCTGGTGGGTTCCCACTCAGCAATTAACCCATTGTGCCACCAGGGCCCCTCGCTATATATACAACCATTCAACTATGGATTATTTAATCACAGCTATATTAAAAATACAAGAATGGACTTTTAGGATTATTTCTGACATTAAACACATACAATGAAAGGGGGTTTCAAAAAGTTCACAGAAAAATGGAATTCAAAGATAATGGAACTTTTTGATTCCCCTCATATTTATAGTAAAATGTCATGTATACTGTGTATGCTTTGAGAATATATGAATGAATGTAACACTTGTCTGACCCTCATCAAGCAATAAACACATATTGTAACACATTATGGCTGGGAAGACAAACTTACAAACAGTGATATAATATGAAAATTACTTTTCAAAGAAATATTAAAATATATTGTGGCAATATGGTGGAACTTAGAAGAATCTGTGAAAATTGAAGGCATTGAACAGAATCTGAAGGAATTAATTAAAATTGTTTAGGCAGTGAAAAGATGAAAGCACATACTAGGCTAGCACTATGAGTGAGATACACAAACCAGACCATAAACCAGACCAACTGCCATCGAGTTGGTTCTAACTCATAGCGACCCTGTATAGGGTTTCTGAGGCCATAAATCTTTATGGGATACAGGACTAGAAGGCCTCATCTTTCTCCCATGGAACAACTGGTGGATTTGAACTGCCAACCTTGCAGTTAGCTGTCCTGTGCTTATTCTGTTGTGCCTGCAGGATGCCTTGACATAAGCAAGCTAGGGACTTATTACAACTTGTGGTAAAATCAATACTATCATAAGCTTTAAAAATGGAAGAAGAACATTCTGGCCCAGAGTTGGGTATCAGAGCCTGAAAGGGTTACAGGATGTACCCATATGAGGTTCTTCAGTGTAGGACATTGGAGCTCAAAAGAAATAAGAAGGTTGTTCACATAGGAGAGTATCTGGTACCAGGTATGAGAAGTAAGGACATTCTTGCACATAGGACAGCCAAGTGCAGGGTGTCAGAGACCAGGGTAAAGAGGATGTCCTTGTGGAGGGGAAACTTGGTGTAGAGAAAGGAGGGTGTCCATACAAGGAGGAGTCCTGGGTGGTGCAAACAGTTAGCATGCTTGGCCACTAACCAAAAAGTTGTACATTTGAGCCCACCAGAGGCACTTCAAAAAAAAGACCTGGCAATCTACTTCCAAAACATCAGCCATTGAAAGCCCTGTGGAGCGCAGTTATACTCTGACACACATGGTGTCACCATGACTTAAGGCTCAATGACTTTTTTTTGCCACACCAGTGGGCAAGGTAGTTGCATAGTTGAAATCTGTTGGTGCCCGTGCAGAGGGACAACTTTGTTTTGCATATCAGAGTCCTGGAAAGATGAGGGTGGCTTTTACATGGCAGAGTATCCCCGTGTAGGATTTGGGAGCATGGGTGGAGGAGGAGACCATCCACGTGGAAGCCCAGTACAGGGTGTTGGGGCCTGAGTGGAGTGAGGAGAACATCTCTGAAGAGACAGACAGTTGTAACAATAATTGGATATTGTTACTCACAAGGGAATTGATCAAATAAGTTAATGTTTTAAGGATAATGGAAGCCAAGTTTTTTACTACTACAAAACAGAACTGCAAATATAGGAAAAATGAAAACTATAGAATGAACTCTGTGATGATGAATTGAAGCGGGAGACATCAGTGTGAACTCATGTTTTTAACACTTATGAGAGGGCATAAAAAATTACATCGTTTTTTAATTCCATTTTGGCTTATATAAGTAATGCCACTATGGACATTCATGTACAGTTTCTGTGTGTATGTGTGGTTAGATTTTTCTTGTGTATATACCTATGAGGTGGAATTGGTTTTTTTTCCTCTACCTGTAACACATTTCTCTCAGATCTTTGCACATCTGGTTTCTTCTAACTCCTTAGTTTAAGTATTACTTACTTGGTATTGTCCCTGAACATTTTATCTCAAGCACTTTCCCCCACAAATTACTATTACTTTATTTCATGGTTTTCAAAGTACTTATTGCCATTTGAAATGATCCCCCTTTGGAATGTGAAATCCTTAAGAGAAGATACCTCGTCTATCTTACTTAGCACTGTATCTTTAGCAGCTAGAACAGTGCTGGCATATAGCATGTGCTCAATAAGTGCATGAATGAGTGAAAAAGAGAGATCAAAGGAGAGCAAGAGAGGGGATGGAGGGAGGAAGGCAGGCAAGCATGTTGGTTGGTCAGTCAGTCAGTCATTTAACCACTTGACTGAGTGATTAAAATGATGTATAGAAATATTGTATTCATCCTGGGTTGTGAGATTATTGTTGTTGTTAAGTGTTGTGGAGTCAGCATCTACTCATAATCACGCTGTATGGTGTTTCCGTGGCTGTAAATCTTTGTGGGAGTAGAAAGCCTCATCTTTCACCCTTAGAGCAGCTGGTGGGCTCAAGCTGCTGACCTTGTGGTTTGCAGCTCTGTGCAAACCTATAGGACCACCTTGCTCTCCTTATAAGATTATAAACCATTGTATTTTTTTTCTCTGCATTTCTACATTTTCAAAATCTTATACAATAATCATAAATTACTTTTATAATAAGAAAAATGCATGTTTATTTTAAAGACAAGTCTCAAAGGAGCTTTGGAGAAACAGTTATACTAAAGTAGCTGAACCCCTGTTCTTGGAGTTTTACTTGTATAGGTAGATTATTGTGCTTTCAAAGATGCTTGCACTAATAAATCCACCACCCCATCCCAACCTTTACCACACACACATACATACATACTCTGCTTACAGTGTAATATTACTTCTCATCAAGAAATGGGGTCTTCACACGCATCGCTGATAGGGGAAAGTGGGGTAAAAGCAGCAATGAAGCGGCAAGCTAAGCCCTACAATGTTCGGTGGGCTTCTGTGGACCCAGATGGGGACCTGGTTGGCCAGCAGTGTGGGGAGACCTGGAGACTCCTGGACCCAGGTTCAGCGGCGTGGCCACAGAGGACTAGAGTGGAGAGTGAAGCTACCAGCTGGTAGGAAGAGAGAGCATATGCACAAGAACACTCACACTTGAAGATGGTACCCACGTGACCTGGCCCCGATGAATGGATGATTAGAACTCAACCAGGAGAAGAAAGAAGAGGGGGAAAAAAAAAAAAAGAAAAAGAATGATCTGATACAATTTGATGAACTTAACCTACACCTATGGATGCAGTAACCCAAAAGAGGGCACAAACCCTTACAGCAAGAAACATTCCCACCCCCTCCACACACAGAGTAGACAGAGATGGGCAACTTGGACATTGGATACCCAAATTGGGGTGGAGGACTACAAAGGCAAGAAGTGACTAGCTTACAAGCTTTCAAGAGGGAACCTAGAGCTAGGGGGCATGGAAGAAGGCAGACTCTCCAGTGAGTACTATCCAATCTGTCTAGGCGGAGCTGATGAAATGAAATGCAGAAGGGTCACTTGTGATACAACAGTGAATGACTGTTATCAGGACTGATTGTGAGGGTTGGAAATGTAAAGGTAGACGTTTTGTAGTAAGGAAGGGAGTGATTAACTCTCCAGTCTATGAGCGGAGGTCTCTAGGAACATCAACGGAGAATAGCCGAGAGCAAGACCCTACCCAGAGAAGCAGCGAGGTCTGAGATAGAGGCAGAGACGACGTGGAGTGATGAAGCGGCTGGGGACTTTGGATCCAGAGAGGGAGAGTGACTTTGTGCTGAAGAATGGGGGGAGGGGGAGTGTAGGGGGCGGGTTTATAGGGTATACCCTTTGGTCAGTTGATGCATGGAGGGGATTGGAACCATGGCAATGAAACGATATACAGTGGAATGAATGTAAAAATAAAGTTCTCTCATGTAAAATATCATATAATTCACAATAAAACATGAGAGAAAAAAAAGAAAGAAATGGGGTCTTTGTCCCCCACCCCACCCCCCCATGAACTTGGGCAAGACTGTGTGACTATAGTGGACAGAAGGTATATGACTTTCAAGGCTGAACCATTGGCAATGCAGCTGCCACCTAGTCCTCTTAGAGCACTTAACCTTTGGAAATCAGTACCATGTTGTGAAGAAGCCTTGCAGCCACATGGAAAGACCATATATAGCTGTTCCTGCTACCACCTCAGCTGAGATCTCAGACTTCTGCCAGCATCAATGGCAAAATGTGTGAGTGAGTGAACAGGTGATCCAGTCCCCTAGTCTTTGAGCTGGCTGATGCTAAGTGAAGCAGAGATGAGCCATCTTTTCCCAGTTCTGACCAAAATGCAGGTTGATCAAAGTAAATGTTTAAACCACTGCATTCTCATACAGTTTTCTACACAGCAGTAGACCACCAGAGCACTTTATAAAACACATAGCCTAATTCTGTGTGTCCTTTTCCTCTTATATTTCCTTAACATATATTTTCCAAACTTAAAAATTTAAATCTCAAACATCATTCCTGCTAATTCTTATATTATTCCTAGAACATTAATTCTATTTAATATACATTCCTAGAGCATCAAGATTGTAGGAAGACTCACTAACAACCTGTGATATGCAGATGATACAACATTTCTTGCTGAAAGCTAAGAGGACTTAAAATACTTACCAAAGAAAATCAGACACCATAGCCTTTGGTATGGGTTGCACCTCAATGTGAAAAAAGACAAAAATCTTCAATACTGGACCAATAAACAACATCCATATAAATGAAGAAAAGACTGAAGTTGTCAAAAGACTTCATTTTGCTCAAATCAACCATTGACACTCATGAACACATCAGCCAAGAAATCAAATGATGTATTACATTAGGCAAATATGTTACACAAGACCTCTTTAAAGCATTGAAGAACAAAGATGTCAATTTAAGGACTAAGGTGTGCCAGACCCAAGCCATGGCATTTCCAGTAGCCTCATATGCAAGTGAAAGTTGGTCAATGACTACAGAAGCCTATAGAATTGATGCCTTTAAGTGGTATTGGAGAAAAATGTTAACACTACCAAGGACTGCCAGAAGAACAAACAAATGTGTGTTGGAAGAAGTATAGTCAGAATGCTCCTTGGACGCCAGAATAGCCACACTTCGTCTCTCATACTTCAGCCATAGTATCAATGGGGACCAGTCATTGGAGAAGGACATCATGCTTGATAAAGTGAAAGGTCAGCAAAAAAAAGAGGACGACCCCTCAACAAGATGGATTGGTACAGTGGCAGTAGCAATGGGCTCAAGCGTAGCAATGATTGTGAGGTTGGCTTAGGACCAATCTCACAATCATTGTTCTGTTGTACATAAGGTCGCTATGAGTTGGTACTGACTTGATGGTACCTGACAATAAGAGCAACATGATATAAGAGGAAAAAGCTGGATGATGTGCTGAGATAAGATGTTAGGGAAGATTAAGGATCTGATGAATGTGGTGCTAACTTTCTCTGCTATGTGCTGATCAGACTATAAAAAGAATATTTTATTGAGTTCTGAGGACTGACCTGTCACATGTTCAAGTAGAGAGAACCCACATTGTGAAGGAACTAAAAATTCGTCATGGTACCTGAGGAAAGGAACTAAGAATATTTAGCTCAAAGAAGAGAAGACTTGTTAGTTACTCTCACTCAGTTGTACATGTCACTCTCTTTTCCCATTATGTGCATTTGTTCTTGTATTGCTACTGTTCCCTTTTTAAAATATTTTTCTGGCCCCACCTCACTTTCCTTTGGCCCATGGACAATTCCTGTTCATTCATTAAAATCTCTGCCAAAGTGATTACTCCTGTAGAAAGAATTTCGTGGCCCACCAGTCTGATTATATGCCTCTTTTGTGTTCTTTCAGAATACACTTTGCTTCTGTTACTGCTCTGATCAGTATTGTATTATAAATATACCTATGTATCCATCTCCTTTTTCAGAGTGTGAGAACAAGGACTCTGGTTGATCTTGCTAGGTGTCAGACTCATACCTTTGGTCTGTCTCATAGTTCTTTGTAAATGTTTTATGAATCAGCCTTTGAAGAGTTGATATGCTGAATAAGATTAAGTCTGTTTTGTATGGCCCTAGTAAAGTTGAAGATAAAAAGACATCTTGCTCCTCAGTATGAGGAAGAATTTTCTGTGCCAATAGATGGTAAGGGCTCCTCAGGAGATAGTGAATTCTCTTCTCCAAGCAAAGGATGGTCAGATACTTTAATTAGTTCAAAAAATTTTCACAGGATTCCTGGGCAACAGATATGCATAGATAAAGATGACACAATCCTTCCTTCAAGGAGACTATGGACTAGGAATGAAGATAATGTGCTAGTGAATGATTGATAGGGACAGATGCAGGGTTGGACAGCCAAAGAACAAACAAATATGTCTTAGAAGAAGCACAACTGGAATGCTTCTGAGAAGTAAGGATGGCAGGACTTTGTCTCACATACTTTGGTCATGTTATCAGAAGAGCCAGTCCCTGAAAAAGGACATCATGCCTAGTAAAGTAGATGGTCACCAAAAAAGAAGACCCTCAACAAGATGAATTGACAACAATGGCTGTAACAACAAGCCCAAATAGCAACGATTATGAGGATGACACAGGACCAGGCAGTGTTTTATTATTTTGTACCTAGTGGCTCTGTGCATTGGCACCTAGCCACAAAAATAAATGGGTATGAGCAAAAAAGTTAATTATTTGGGACAGGAAGTAAAGATCAGAGAAAGTTTCACAGAAACCACTTAAGCATATGTTTGAGTTATATCTTGAAAGATGAATAGGGATTTGTCAGGTCATGTAGAATTTACAAAGTTTGAGTATGTTTGGCGCCTAAGGGCACTGTAAGTAATATGTTAGGTTGTAGCTTTGGAGTGAGAATGTGTGGTGATAGTGTTAGTGCTAGCCAGTAATAGTAATTGCTAACATTTGTTAATGTTAATTACATGTCTGCACTGAGCCACCCAATGAGCTAAGTGTTAGGAGATATACCTAAGAAAACTAGACCAGATATCAGGTCTTAGACTTTATCCCCTGAGAATTAAAGGACTTTTAATAGGGGTGGGACACACTTACAAATCAAAGTCTGCCCCACCCCTAATAAAAGTATATGAAGATAACTGTTGCCAGGATTAAGAACAAGATGGCACAGTATTTGGATGGACAAGATGGTCTTTGATCTTGAGATCTTTGATTCTGTGCATTATCATTACTATTATACTCTGCTTCCAACTTTATTTCCTTTCCCTTCTGGACTACAAAGTTGTAGTTTCATGTGCTTCCTTAGTTAGGCAGAAATGACAAATGACTCATTTCCCAAACATTTTGGGAGAAGAAAGGCTTATAATAATCTAGGACTTAATTTAAACAGATTCTCAATCTCATTTAAATTTAAATGCAAAATAATCATGAATATTCTCTTCAGGTTTCCTATCTTGTCTTCCACTGGGATAAATTTAACTGAAATATGTTGTCATTTGTTATCCATAATCACTGAAGCAGACCAAAAAATGACAATGCTGCCAATTACATCACTTGATGATCCACGAGCCATCCCACCATCCTGAATTTAGCTTGTTTTAGAGAAATTTGAGGGTCATTTTTCACACTTTCCTGAACTGAGCACAAGTAAATAATGACAGTTATGTCTTAAAAGTGATTTGAGAACAAACAAGATGGCGGAGAGGGTGGAAGTGCAGTGTGGAGCTCCGTCAGCAACAATACAGAATACTGGACCAAGTAGGCTCAGGGGATGGTCCCAGACCTCTGAACTACATATAAAGGAATATTTAGAAGGTTGGAAGGCTTATAGCCAGGAGAATTTGTAGCCAAAGAAAGAATTCCAGTGCTTTCTAATCCAAGTTGCTCAGCTGCTCCTGGAGCCACCATCTTGGGAGAGAACAAGTGGGGGAAGGATCAGAGAGCCATGAACACCTAAGAGAACCACAGAGATAAAGGTGTGGACATTCTTATTTTTGTTTTGTTTATCTATTCATTGGTCTCTAGCTGGCTGTGCACCTCCATCCTGGCAACTAGAGGGGGTGCTTGAGTGAGTGGACACTCCACCCCCACCCCCGGAGGGTTCTACTATGCATGACACAGATCTCGAAATTTAAAGGCACAGTTTCCACTTAAAACCAAACAGCAGTGCAAAACAGCCACAGCTGGCCTGGAACTATTTATTACTAAGAAAAAGGCCTGAATGGGGATTGTGGAATGGGATAGGCAGACTAAAAAGGAAGTAGACCAAAAATTAAATCCTGAGTTACGTCATAACGACCAACAGTGGCATCTTGAAATTTCTCAGGAAGGATAAAAGGGAAGCACATCTCCTGATCACATCTACCTGTAGGCAATCAGAAAGCATAAAAAATACCAAAAATACACACCCATCTAAGTATTAAGGCCAGAGCTAACTCCTGAATATGCCCAAAAAACAGAAACAGATGACCATATCAGCACATGTCTAGAAATGAGATAAAGTGACTGAGGCAAATGAGCTAGAAGTAGACCTACACTCACTCCATACTGGAAGATGGGCAGGTTTTGGAAATGCCTGAGAAGGAATTCAGAAAACTGATTATAAAATGTATCAAAACACTATACAGTGGAGTTGAGAAAAATAAGGAAGAAGTCAGGAAAGTGCTACAGGAACAATCAAATAAAATAGATACAGCATTGGAAACAATTCAGAACCTACAGAAAGAGATCCAAATGATTAATAATAGAATATCAGAAATGGACAATACACTGAAAGGGCAAAGGAGTAGAATGGAAGAGATAGACGGCAGAATTAGTGAGCTATAAGATAAATCTCTCAACACTACTAAGATAGAAGAGCAAGCAGAAAAAAGGATAAAAACATCTGAAGAAGGACTAAGATTCATGTTAGACAACATAAAGAGGAATAACTTAAAAATTATCGGCATTCCAGAACAAAATGAGTCACACAAGTCCACAGAGGAAATAGTCGAAGAACTAATGGAAGAAAATTTCTCTAACATCCTCAAGGGCGAAAAGATAGAAATTCAAGAAGCCCAATGAAGTCCAGGAAGGGTGGACCCCAAAAGAAAATCACCAAGACATATCATAGTCAAGCTCTCCAAACTCAAAGACAAGGAGATGCTCCTGAAAGCAGGAAGAGAAAACAGGTGTCACATACAAAGGCAAACAAGTCAGACTAAGCACAGATCTCTCAGCAGGAACCATGCAAGCAAGAAGGCAATGGGGAGACATATATAAAACCCTGCAAGAAAAAAACTGCCAACCAAGAATCCTTTATCCAGCAAAGCTATCAATCAAATATGAGGGTATAATCAAAACATTCCAGGATAAACAGAAGCTATGGGACTTCACCAAAGCCAACCCTGCGCTACAAAACATCCTAAATGGAGTTCTGTGGACCGAGAACCAACAAGAATAGACAACAACCAGAGATTGACATACGTGGCAGCACCTCCCTGAATTAAGTTAACAGAAAGAAGAATTGTTAACAAAATAAAACTATAATAACAAACTCAGAGACTCTGGGAGGGCGGGCTATGATCAAAACAAGTACAATGCAAAAGAAGGTTAATACGTAGGATCAGAGATCCAGACAACGAGAAGGTCAGGTAGATTACAGGATAAAATAGACTGCACTAAATGGACAGAGAAGTCAATGGACCATAAG
>NW_006408592.1:14751362-14811723 GCF_000296735.1 Chrysochloris asiatica | reverse complement strand
GGAGGGGGAAGTGTAGGGGGCGGGTTTCTGGGATATACCCTTTGGGTGGTTGATGATGCATGCAGGGGATTGGAACCATAGCAGTGAGATGATATACGATGGAATGAATGTAAAACTAAAGTTCTCCCATGTAAACTATCATATAATTCACAATGAAACATTTAAAAAAAAAAGAATTATCGGCATTCCAGAACAGGAAGAATCACAGAAGTCCACAGAGGACATAGTTAAAGAGCTTCTGGAAGAAAATTTTCCTAACATCATGAAAAGCAAAAAGATAAGCATTCAAGAAGCTCAACAAACCCCAACAAGGATAGACCCTAAAAGACAATCACCAAGACATATAATCAAGCTCTCCAAAATCAAAAAGACAGAATCCTGAAAACAGCTAGGTAAAAGAGAAGTGTAACATACAAAGGCAAGCAAATCAGATTAAGCTGGGATCTCTCCACAGAAACCATGCAGGCAAGAAGGCAATGGGGAAACATAAAAAACCCTGAAAGAAAAAAACTGCCACCCAAGAATCCTCTACCCAGCAAAGCTGTCAATCAAATACGATGGTATAATCAAAACATTCCAGAATAAACAGAGGCTAAGGGATTTTGTCAAAGCCAATCCTGCAACGGATAACATCCTAAAGGGAATTCTGTGGACTGAGAACCAACAAGAACAGACAACAACCAGAGATTGAGCATCACCCTGAACTCAGGCAACAAATTGAAGAGTCAAGAACAGAATAAAATTATAAGAACTGAGGATCTGGGAGGTCAGTCTATGATCAAAACAATTACATTGTGAAAGAAGGTCAACACAGAGGAACAAAGATCCAGATGGTGAGAAGGTCAGGTAGATTACAGGATAAAATATGGAGGGAAGAGTTAATGGAATGTAAGGTAACCACAATGGTGAGTTTCTGGTGGGGGATTTAGTTTGGGTGTTGGAGAAGGCAATACAAGAAGGGGGAGGAAGTGGAAGAACAAGATAGATAGGAGACCACTTAGACAGGTTTGCATGGGCTAAATGAGATAGAAGTCAATAGTGATGTTCAACCTTTGAACAACATGGCTCTGTGATTCAGGATTCTAGGCATCGTTTGAAGAGGGCAAATAATACTAAGATGCTTGACTGTCTTAGGAGTATTGATTTCTGTTGCCTACTGTTGTAAAATAGACACTTGGGTGGGATAGAAAGAAATGTTGGGAAGCATGATTACAAAAAACTTGTAAGCTTGTCTTCAGCCTATAACTGATTGGAATACCTCAAAGGAGTTAAAAACTTGCCCAGTGAAATAGGCCTCTTGTGGAGCCTTTGCAGAGTATAAGACCTTAGTTGGAATCCTGAGTCCCATCCAGAACCTTATGAGGTGGGACATTCCCACTAGCAAGAACAAGCAGACCAGCCTAGAACAGCTAGAGCAACAGATGGTACATCTTCAAAGAAAGATCATCAGGAAAAACCCAAAACAAAAATGTCAGCATGACTTACTACTACAAGAATAAACAAGCTGTTCACCAGGAGGCCATCAAGGCAAGCAAGTTCCTTCAGGACAAACTCCCTCTAAGACTGAAACTCAAAGGGAACACATGAGCAGGCATGTAAGCTTGCTGGCAACCACATTGGTCTACTGGTAAGTGGCATATGGGGAAAGGCAGCAATGAAGAAACGGGCTGAGTTGAACCATGTTACATGGACTCCTGTTGACCTGGAGATGAAAGAGAGAAGAGGAAGGGCTGGTTGGTCTAAAG
Source organism: Chrysochloris asiatica (assembly GCF_000296735.1). Lineage (NCBI taxonomy): Eukaryota > Metazoa > Chordata > Mammalia > Afrosoricida > Chrysochloridae > Chrysochloris > Chrysochloris asiatica. Next base: position 14,809,978 of record NW_006408592.1, on the reverse strand, counting down.
TGTGGTGAGCCTTGGGAACACCTCAGCCCATGGACAAGGACATAGCCACGTAGGGCTAGAGCTGAGAGTGAAGCATCCAGCTGATATGAAGTGAGTGGAGATGCACAAGAACACCAAAACTTGCAGACAGTACCCATTTGACCCAGCCTCAATGACTTGACAATCAAAACTTGACTAGAGGAAGATTTTAAAAATTAAAAAAAAAATTTTTTTTGATAAAGGAAACAAGGGTAAAGTGCTACAATTTGATGAACCTGACCTATACTCATGGAAGTAGTAACTTTAAATACCAACAGAGAGGGAAGGAGTCTTCACATTAAATATCAGTGCTATCCCCTCTGTACACAGGATATATAGGGACAGGCAACTTAGACATTGGCTACCTAAAATGAGGAGGCAGTAAAGGCATGAAGTGACTGGCTTACAAGGTTTCAAGAGGGAGTTTAGTTTAAGAGTGTGTGGGGAAAGAAAGAGTTCCCACTGAATAGTTTTCATCTTTATTTTTTGTTGTTGTTGCCCTAGTATACTGTTATATAGAGCATTTTCACACAATGAGGTAGAATTTTTTTTTAATGTTTTATTGTGAATTATGTGATAGTTTATATCATTTCACTTCCATGGTTACAATCCCCTCTATTTGTCATCAACCAACCAATGGGTATACACTACAAGCCTGCCCCAAGGTCGTCCGCACACAGCCCCTCTCCCTCTCTGTGTCTAAAAGTCCCCAGCTGCTCCATCTCTCAATGTCATTGTCTCCGCCTCCATCTCAGGCATCACTACTTCTTTGGGTAGGGTCCAGCTCTCCGCTCTTCTCCACTGATGGTCCCAGGAACCTCTGCTCCTAGACTGAAAAGTTAATCACTCCCCTCTTTGCTAAAATAGTTTTCATCTTGTCTAGCTGGGTCTGGTGAAAAGAAATGTGGATAAGATTCTTATGATTCAATAGTGAGTAATTGTTATCATGACTAATTGTGTGACTGTCACAATTGTAAAGGTGGAAGTTTTGTAACAAAAATAAGGGAGTGATTAATCTTACAGTCCAGAAACAGAGGACCCTAGAACCATCCAGGGAGAAAAGCACAAGCAGAATGCAGGACCTTATCCAGAGAAGCAGCAGTACCAGAGAAGGAGGCAGAGATGCGGACTTGGAGAGTGGGAGTGGCTGAGGACTCTAGATTCATGGAAATAGAGGGACTAAGAGCTGGTGGCCAGGAGGCAGACTTGCAGAATGTGCCCATTGGAGGTGTAAATTATTATATATGCCTGAGTGTTGTTGTTTTTAAAAAAAGCTAAATTGAATAGAAATACTGTTAACTGATGGTGCATGGAGGGGATTATAATCATTGTAATGAAACAAGGTGTATGACTGTTGCATGTAAAACTGATGATCTGCCCTGTAAACTTTCACTCAGTCCACAATAAAAACTAAAAAAAATAATAATAACAATTGGGAAAAAAAATAATATCCCTTAGATTTCAATGAACTCTTATATGTTTTAGGCCTTAGTCTTTGCATTACTGTTGGTGAAATATTCCTACAAATTCTGCTCAGTGGCTTCAATGTACATGTGTTACTCAACGTTTAGGCCTTGTTTCAAAGTGTATTATACATTTGAATTTTACTTTCATGTATTTCTGTTAGAGTTGCAAGAACAGAATCAAGATTAAGAGGAAAAATGTAGATGGCATCTTCTCCATTGTTCAATAAAACAAACAAACAGGAAGAAGATAAATTTAAAAAAAAAAAAAAAGTGAAGTAAATTTTAAAAAAAGAGATTTGAAAATCGCTTGATATTTTCTTCTAATATATTATCCTAGGCACTTTTTACCACCACTTGTCTGTTGGTTTGTTGTACTTCTGTGCCTTGTGTTTTGCTGTAATTCTGGAAGCTATTTTAAATGTCAGCAGAGTAAACAGTGGTGGACAGGTTTCAGCTCAGCCTCCAAACAAAGACAGTCTAGGAAGAAGGAGAGATGGACTACTTCCAAATGTATAGTCACTGAAAACCTTATGAATAGCAGTGGAACACTGTCAGATAACATTAGAATATTGACTATTGAGGCATGATGAAAAGCACTAGAATATTGTCAGATATAGTGCCAGAAGATAAGCTGCCTCCTCAAAGTAGAGTTGACTGTGATGACACGAGTGGAGTAAATCCTCAGGACCTTCATTTGCTGATGGGGCACAACTCAAAATGAAGAGACCCAGTTGTAAACATCCACTAAAGATTGAAACATGCAAAGTACAAAGTATGTCTGTAGGAAAATTGGAAGTTATCAGAAATGAAATGGAAAACATAAATAACGATATCCGAGGCATTAGTGAAGGAGCTCTGATAGTGTAGTGATTGTGAATTGGATTGCTAACCTCAAGGTCGCAGTTCGAAACTACCAGCTGTTCCACAGGAGAGAGATGAGGCTTTCTGCTACTGTACAGATTTACAGCCTCGGAAACCCTGTACAGGGTCACTATGAGTTGGAACCAACTCCACAGCACATAATAACCACCACCACCAGGCATTAGTGGGTTGGAATGGACATATTGGCCATTTTGAATCTGACAATCAAAATAGTTTATTATGCCAGGAATGACAACTGAAAAGAAGTGGCACCACATTCATCATCAAAAAGAGCATCTCAAGATCTGTCTGGAAGTACGACGCTGTCTGTGATAGGATAATATCCACACACATACAAGGAAGACCAGTTAATACCACTGTTACTCAAATTTATTCACCAACCACTAAAGTCAGTAAAGACAAAATTAAAGAGTTCTGTCAGCTTCTTCAGTCTGAAATTGATCAAACATGCAATCAAGATGTATTGATAATTACTGATGATTGTAATGGAAAGGTTGGAAGCAAAAGAGGAAGGATCAGTAATTGGAAAATATGACCTTGGTGATAGAAATGATGCTGGAGATTGCATGATAGAGTTTTGCAAAACCGGTAACTTCTTTGCAAATACCTTTTTTTAAACAACATAAAAGATGACTGTGCACATGGACCTCGCCAGTTGGAATACACAGAAATCAAATTGACTGACGACTACATCTGTGGAAAGAGACGGTGGAAAGCTCCATATCATCAGCCAAAATAAGCCCAGGGGCAGACTGTGGAACAAACCATCAATTGTTCATATACAAGTTCAGGCTAAAGCTGAAGAAAATTAAAACAAGTCCATAAGAGCCAAAATATGACCTTGAACATATTCCACCTGAATTTGGAGATCATCTGAAGAACAGATTTGATGCATTAGACACTAGAGACTGAAGACCAGAAGAGATGTGGGGTGACATCAATAACATCATATAGAAATCATTAAGACAAGAAAGAAGAGAAAGACCAAATGGATGCCAGAAGGGACTCTGAAACATGCTCTCCAGTGTAGGGATGCTAAAGCAAATGGAAGAAATGAGGTGGTACAAGGGCTGAGCAGAAAATTTCAAAGGTCAGCTCGAGAAGACAAAGTCAAATATAACGAAATGTGCAAAGACCTGGAATTAGGAAACAAAAAGAGAGGATCACGCTCAACATTTCTCAAGCTGAGGGAACTGAAGAAAAAATTCAAACCTCATCTTGCAATATTTAATAATTCAATGGGCAAAATATTCAGTGATGCAGAAAGCATCAAAAGAAGATGGAAGGGATGCACAGAGTCACTGTACCAAAAAGAAATGGTCAATGTTCAACCATTTCAAGAGGTGGCATATGATCAAGGGCCAGTGATCCTGAAGGAAGAAGCCCAAGGTGCATTGAACACACTAGAAAAGACAAAGGCTCTGGGAATTGATGGAGTACAAATTGAAATCTTTCAACAAACTGATGAAGCACTAGAGACCCTCACTCATCTATGCCAAGAAATTTGGAAGACAACTACCTGGCCAACTGACTAGAAGAGATCATATTTGTGCCCATTCCAAAGAGAAGTAACCCAATGGAATGCAGAGATCATCGAACAATATTATTAATATCTCATACAAGTAAAATTTTACTAAAGATAAACCAAAAATGGTTGTACACATATATTGACAGAAAACTTCCAGAGGTTTAAGCCAGATTCAGAAGAGGACATGGACCAAGGAATATAGTTGCTGACATCAGGTGGATCTTGGCTGAAAGTACAGAATACCAGAAAGATGTTTACCTGTGCTTTATTGACTATGCAAAGGCTTTCAATTGTGTGGATCATGACAAGCTATGGACAACATTGCAAAGTATGAGTATTCTGGAACACAATTGTGCTCATGAAGAACCTGTGCATAGACCAAGAAGAGACGATTATTCCAACAGAACAAGGGAATGCTGGATGGTTTAAAATTAGTAAAGGTGTGCACTAGGGTTGTATTGTTGCACCATAGTTATTCAGTCTTTATGCTGGTCACATCATCTGATAAACTGGATTATGTGAAGAAAAACATCAGAATTCATTAACCTAAGGTATGCAGATGATATAATTTTGCTTGCTGAAAGTGAAGAGGACTTAAAATACTTACTGATGAAGATCAAAGACCACAACCTTTACTATGGAATGCACCTCAGTGTAAAGAAGATAAAAATCTTTAATACTGGGCCAATAAACAACATCCATATAAATGGAGGAAAGATTGAAGTTGTCAAAGACTTCATTTTGCTTGGATCAAGCATCAACACTCATGGAAGCAGCAGTCAAGAAATGAAATGACATACTGTGTTAAGCATATCTGCTGTACAAGACCCCTTTAAAATATTGAAAGGCAAATATGTCGGTTTAATGACTAAGGTATACCTGACCCAAGCCATGGTATCTTCAATAACCTCATATGCATGTGAAAGTTGGACAGTGAATAAGGAAGACTGTAGAAGAATCGATGCTTTTCGGTTATGCTGTTGGAGGAGAATATTAAAAGTACCATGGACTACCAAAAGACCAAACCAATCTGTGTTGAAGGACATACAGCCAGAATGTTCCTTGGAAGCCAGGATGGACAGACTTCATCTCTCATGCTTTGGATATATTATCAGGAGGGACAGGTCCCTGGAGAAGGATATCATGTTTGGTAAAGTGGAGGGTGGGATAAAAAGAGGAAGACCCCCAACGAGATGGATTGGCATAGTGGCAGCATCAATGAGCTCAAACATAGCAATGATTGTGAGGTTGGTGCAGGCCCAGGCTGTGTTTTGCTCTGTTGTGCATGGGGTCGCTGTGAGTTGGTGCCGAGAGTCGATAGCACCTAACAACAACAAGGCAGTGTTTAGGAGCCCCTGGCAGTGCAGTGATTAAGTACCTTAGTTGCTAACCAAAAGGTCTGCAATTGGAACCCACCAGTCACTCTGTGGGAGAAAGATGTAGCAGTTTGCTTTTGTAAAGATTAGTCTTGACTAGAGCTGAGAGTAAAGCATCCAGCTGATATGAAGTGAGGGGAGAAACAGAAGAATGCCCAAACTTGCAGATAGTACCCATTTAACCTAGCTTCGATGACTTGATAACCAGAACTCAAATAGAGGAAGATTGAGGGAAAAAAACAATTTTTAATAAAGGAAACAAGTGCAAATTGATACAATTTGATGAACTTAATCTATATTTATGGATGTTGTTGTTAAGTGCCGTCGAGTTGTTTCCAACCCATAGTGACCCTGAACAGGGTTTCTGAGGCTGTAAATCTTTACGGGAGCAGAAAGCCTCATCTTTCTCCCACGGAGCAGCTGGTAGTTTCGAACTGTTGACTTTGTGGTTTGCAGCTCAATTTGTAACAGCTATGCTACCAGAGCAACCCTATTTATGGATGTAGTTGTTCAAAATACCAACTGAGAGGCAAGGAGTCGTCACATCAAGTATCAATCCTATCCCCACTGTATACAAGGTAGAATAGGGACGGGCATTTTAGACATTGACTACCTAAAATGAGAGGGCGATAAAATCACAAAGTGACTGGCTTACAAAGTTTCAAGATTGAGTTTAGTTTTGGTGGTGGTGGTGGGGGGGGCTGGAAAGAGTGTGGGGGGGAAGGTAGAGTCCCCACTGAATAATTTTCATCTTGTGTAGAGGGGTCTGGTAAAAAGAGATGGAGATAAGATTCTTATGATTCAATAGTGAGTAATTGTTACCATGACTAATTGAGACTGTCACAACTGTAAAGGTAGAAGTTTTGTAAGAAAAAAACGGGGAGAGTAGTTAATCGTACATTCCAGAAACAGAGGACCCTAGGACCATCAAGGGAGAAGAGCACCAGCGGAATGTGGGACCTTATCCAGAGAAGCAGTGACACCAGAGACAGAGGCAGAGATGGGGACATGGAGAGAGAGAGAGCAGCTGAAGACTTTAGACTCATGCAAAGAGAGGGACTGAGTGCTGGTGGCCAGGAGGCAGGCTTGCAGAATGTGCCCTTAGGTGGTTTAAATTATTATATATTCCTGAGTGTTTTTGTGTACACCCACTCCCCGCTCCCCCAAAAGAAGAGGGCATAGAAGCAAATACTGTTGAATGATGATGCATGGAGGAGATTGTAATCATTGCAATGAAATGATGGTGTTAATCTGATGTTCTCCCATGTAAACTATCACTCAGTTCACAATAAAAACTTAAAAAAAAAAAGATGAGTCTTGAAAACACTATGAGGTAGTTGTACTCTGACCTATGGTGTCACTGTGAGTCAGAATTGACTCCGTGGTAACAGGTAGGCTGTTCTTTGGGATCCATTTCTACATCTACCACTTAGCAGTTATTTGAGCACAGACATGCCACTTCATTTTGCTTTAGCCTTCATTTCCTTTTCTGTCAAATGGGTTTTATAATACCTGTTAGATTATTATGAAGATCATTTGATTGGAATATGTGAAAGTTCTATCACAGGATCTAGTAAATAAGTGTTTATAAATATTAATTTCCTTTCTTTTTCTCCAACCAGTCAGATTATCTGAAACTATCATTATTGATCCATTCTTTTGAATGCTATTAAGTTGTATATGCTCCTGTGAAGGTTAGCATTTTTAAGCTATTACTAACTCCTTTGTAAGGGTTAATTTTGTCAAAAGTTTTGTGTGTACTAGGTATAAAAGTAATGTATTTGGAGGATGGGATTAAGGAAAACTTTAGGGAAAGGATAGAGACATCAGAAGAGAATTATGGAATTTTAATATTGGATGAGGTTTTTCAAATTTAGTTCAAATTTCTAATTTTATAAATGGAAAAACAGGTCAAGAGAGGAAGTAACTTGACAAGAAGTTACACACAAAGTTGGAGACAAGATTAGTATCCAGTTTAGTATTCTTTTGTTAACTTCTTTTTGTATCTATCTTAGCACTTTGTCTTGTATTAATGGTAAGAGGATTTTTCAATTTTTCAAATTTCTGTTTTACTAGAGGAGCTTTGCACATGCTGTGTACTGAGACTTCCTGACTAAGCTAGGATCCCTATTTTATGATGATGATACTGTATGCTTTTCCTTTATAGCACCTTTCATGTTGTTGTTGCTAAGTGTCAAATCAATTCCAACTCATAGAAACCTTATATAGGGTTTCCAAGGAGCGGCTGGCCGGTTTAAACTGCCAGCCTTGCAGTTAGCAATTCAATGCTTATCTTACAGCACCACACTAGGACTCAGCACTTATCATAATTAAATTAAATATTTATTTGTGCAATTAACCATTTAGTGTTAAATGCACAAGAGTAAGGACTGTTTTGTCTCCAGCACATAACATAGTGTCTCGCACCTAGTTTTTTGGAGCTTGTTTACTGATGTGTCGGTTCTGACATAATAATCCTATATACCTTTTCCAAGTTTTATCTTTCTCCCACAGAGCAACTGCTGGATTCGAACTGCCAACCTTATAGTTAGCAGCCCAACTTGAAACCTACTAAGCCACCAGAACTCCTTCTCTAGGACTTGTTAAAGTGCTGTCGAGTCAGTTCTGGCTCATAGTGACCCTGTATAGGGCGCCCAAGGGGCAGCTGGTGGGTTTGAACTGCTGACCATGTGTTTCACAGTCCAGCGCTGATCCTACAGCGCCACAACAGAAGTACTATCTAGCACCTAGTAAGTGCATGGTAAATATTTATTGGATCATTGAATTTAAAAAATGACAATTCTTTCAACTGCCTTTCATAGACTATATGGAGAGGCCTATGGGATAATAAAGAAAAAAATGGATGTTTTTATGCCTCTAATTATATGGACAGATGATCCCCAAAATGGGTTCCTAAGTACTTAAGTTATCCAACAGAAAGCAGAAATTAATGAACAATATCATTAATATCACACACGGGTTAAGTTTTGCTGAAGATAATTCAAAAACAGTTGCAGCAGTATATCAACAGGGAACTGCCAGAAATTCAGCTCAAATTCAGAAGAGAACATGGAACAAGGGATATCATTGTGTGGTGGATCTTGGCTGAAAAGAGATTACCATAAAGACATTTGTGTGGATTTTAATTTATTGTGGATAACATTGCAAATAATAGGAATTATAGAATACTTCAGCTTTCTCGTATAGCACCTGGACCTGGACCAGGACCAAGAGACAGTCAGTGGAACAGAACAAAGGGTACTACATGGTTTAAAACCAGAAAAAGTGTGCATCAGGGTTGTATCCTTTACCAGATTTATTAATTTGAATCTTGAGCAAATGTGAGAAGCTGAACTAAATGAAGAACACAACATAAGGATTGAAGGAAGACTCATTACAACCTATATGCAGATGATATAACCTTGCTTGCTGAAAGTGAAGAGGACTTGAAAAATTTGCTAATGAAGATCAAAGACTAGCCTTCAGTATATTGATTACTCAACATTAAAAAAAAAAAATCTTCACAGCAGGTACCTGTAAATAGCAGCATGATAAAGGGAAAAAATATTGACATTTTCAACTATTTCATTCTACTTGAATTCACAATCAACACTTATGGAAGCAATTCAAGAAATTGAGTGATTCCATTAGACAAATCTGCTACAAAGGGGTCACTTTGAGGACTAAGGTGTGCTTGAGCCAGGCTTCATATGATTGGGAAAGCTGAACAACAAATAAGAAAGACTGAAGAATTGACACATTTGAGTTATGGTATTGACAAAGAATATTGAGTATACCATGGACTGCCAGAAGAATGAATAAATCTGTGTTGGAAGAAGTACTGTCAGAATGCTCCTGGGAAGCAATAATGGTGAAACTTTGCCTCATATACTTAGGACATATTATCAGGAGAAACTAGTCCCTGAAAAAGAACACCATGCTTGGTAAAGAAAACCGTCATCAAAAAAAGAGGAAGACCCTCAACAAGATGGATCGATACAGGGCTGTAACAATGGGCTCAAACATGTTAACAATTATTGAGGATGGCGCAGGACTGGACATTCTGTTGCCCATAGGGTCTGTATGAGTCGGAATCAACTCCATTGCATCTAACAACTATAAATACTTCAGTGATTTGTGGAAGGGCCAGATGGCTACACTGAAGTTTTGCTAACACTTAAAAAAATATAGAAGACAAAATGCATACGATGTTTAATGTTGAGAGAAAGAGCTTAGTGTTGTAACTTAAGTTTCCATTTCCCAAGCTCTTAGGCTGTTAAGTTTCATGTTCCCCCCAAAGAAAGCAGTCACCTTATCTGCCCAGACACCCCCTCACAATTCTTTGACAACCATGTCCTGCCCCCCTTACCCATGCTACAGGATGAAAGTGCCTAGCCTGTATAGGAAGGGGGCCTTTGACTCAGGTCAGGGCCCCCTCCCAGGTTTATCTAATAAACCTGTCCTTGTTGAGCCATTCCCTTTCTGCCTCCTTCTTTTATAACTATTTTAACCTTTACTCTGACAAATGTAAATCTAGTAGATTCTGATGCAAATACTTTATAGAGAAATTTTTACATACTGTATAACTTGAAATGAATTTTGCTACAGCTTTCATGATTCTGTACCCACTTTTTGCTTGTTTGTTCATTTTGAGCATTAAAAGATAGCGTGAGTGAAAGGTTTGGGAGGCAACATAATGTAGAGATACGCCCTGAAGTTACTTCAAAATCTAGCTTTGGTCCTATGATCTTAGGTTAGTTACTTGAACTGTCTAAACCTCAGTGATCTCCTTTGTGAAATGGAAATCATAATATTATCTACCTTCAAATTCTTATGAAAATTAAGTGAGATAACGAATATAAAATATATAGCTACCTTACAAAAATGCTATTTTTCTCATTCTATAATTAACTAGAATATATCACTCACTTTGCATAGCTCTCTTCCTTCATTTTAGAATTCCCTTCTCCACCACTCCATTTCATTACCTCTCACTTTTTCTGGCTTCTGTGTGTCCCTTTTGTTATAATAATCACTTACTTCTCATTCCCTGTATATCTCTAAAATGTAAACTATTTGTGGACAGCTGGCTGTCATGGTTTTTTGTTTGTTTTTTTTTTGTATCTTCATCTCCTAACACATTTCCTGGCACATAGCATACATATTATTATTAAAGTATCAATTAATTGTGTATGTAATGAAGATAGCTTGAGAAATGCTGAGCATGTTCTTCCCTTTTGGTTTTCTAACTCTAAGTCTTTGTGTACATTTCATTATAATATTTAACTTTGTCTTCTTGAGCTGTCCATTGAAATTTTCTGTTCAGCTCTTTTACCTCCTCATTATTTCCATTTACTTTAGTATCTCTACGCTGGAGAGCAAGTTTCAGAGTCTTTTTTGACACATCTATTGTGATCTTTTTCTTCTTTCTTGTCTTAATTTTTGCTTTCTTCCTGTCTAATATTATTGATGTCTTCCCACAGCTCCTCTGGTCTTTGGTCATTAGTGTCTAATGCATCAAATCTGTTCTTGCTATTGTCTCTAAATTGTGGGATTTTTAAGGTCAAATTTTGGCTCTCATGAACTTGTTTTAATTTTTTTCAGCTCCAACCTCAACTTGTATATGAGCAATTGATGGTCTGTTCTACAGTCTGCACCTTGCCTTGTTTTGGCTGATGATATGGAGCTTTTCTACCATCTCTTCCTACAGATATAGTCAGTTTGATTTCTGTGAATTCCATCTGCTGAGGTTCATGTGTTTAGATGCCTTTTATGCTGTTTCAAAAAAGTATTTGCAATGAAGAAGTCATTGGTCTTTCAATATTCTATCATTCAGTGTCCAGCAACATTTCTATCACCAAGGTCATATTTTCCAATGACTAATCCTTCCTCTTTGTTTCCATCCTTTGCATTGCAGTCATCAGTAATTGTCAATACATCTTGATTGCATATTTGATCAATTTAGACAGATGAAGGTGGTGGTTGTTGTTGTCAGGTGCCATTGAACTCTTCAATTTAATCTTTACTGGCTTTAGTGGATGGTGTGTAAATTTGAATTGTAGTAGTTTTGACTGGTCTTCCTTGTAGGCGTGTGGATATTATCCTATCACACACAGCATTGTACTTTAAGACAGATCTTGAGATGTTCTTTTTGATGATGAATGTGACACCATTCCTCTATAATTTGTCATTCCCACCATAGTAAATCATATGATTGTCAGATTCACAATGGCCAGTACCAGTCCATTCCAGTTCATTAGTGGTGGTTGTGTGCCATAGTCAGTTCTGACTCATTGCAACCCTGCATAAAATTTCTGAGGCTCCTGTTCAAAAGCTCACTAGTGCCTAGAATATTGATGCTTATGTATTCCTTTGCATTCTGACAGATTCCAATTTTCCTAGAGTCATACTTTGTACATTTCATGTTCCAATTATTAATGGATATTTAAAGCTGTTTCTCTCATTTTGAGTGTGTCCCATCAGCAAATGAAGATCCTGAAACCTTTACTCCATTCATGTCATCACAGTCAGCTCTTCCCCTGTTGTATTTTGAGGGTCTTCTGATCTGAAGGGCGCATCTTCTGGCACTGTATACAATACTCTTGTGATACTCATAATGCGCTATCTGACAGTGTTCCACTGCTATTCATAAGGTTTTCAGTGGCTAACCATTCAGAAATATGCCTCTCCTTCTTCCTAGTCTGTCTGAGTCTGGAAGCCTAGCTGAAACATCCACCATAGTTGACCTTGCTTATATTTAAAATACCAGTAGCATAGCTTCCAGCATCACAGCAACATGCAAGCAACCACTGTGCGACAAACTAACAGACAATTTATAAGAGATTGGAACATAGTACAGATAAACAATTAGCACTGGACTAGGAACCACGATGTCCATGGTTCAAGCCCACCAGCTGTTCCATGAGAGAAAGAGGAGGCTTTCTGCTCCTGCAATTATTTAAAGCCTTGGAAACCCTATACAGGATCACTGTGAGTCAGAACCGACAACACTACAGCACTTAACAACAGGAATGATGTTGTATTTGTTCAAAAACAGTATAAAAAGTAAATTAGATTATGCTAATATATAAACCAGTTAATAAGGATACACAGTGACTGCAACAATGGTGTCAAATATTGCAGTAATTTTGAAGATGGTACATGACCAGGTAGTGTTTTGTTCCATTGTACATGGAGTTGTTGTAAGTTGGAATCAACTTGATGGTACCTAAGGACTGCAACAAAAGATATAATTGATAAGGATTTTGCTGTTTTCATATTGATTTGCATAATAAATGTAACTCTTATGATTTTCAAGTCCTGTTGACTTTGTTTTTTTATAGCTCTTGGATGAACTCCCAATGATTTACAGCTGTTGTATATTTGTATACTGCATGTAAGTACTTCAGCTATTTCATCTTAAAATGTATACTTGCCTCATAGTGAATTAAATAACCGCTACAGGTTTTTACTGGGAAATTGTAATGATAGAGGAGATTGTAATTTTTGTGATCTCAAAGTGGAGTACATTCTCTGGAAAATTATAATAATGTTTGCTGACTTCTGCAATCTCAAAACCCTGTAGCCAATTTAGATAGAACCTGACTTAATGTTAGTTAAATTGTATAATGTATCTTTTTTCTGCATGATGAATGTATACAAACTTAAAGATTTAAAATATTTTTGCCATAAAGTTTTTAGTTGAAGTCTCTATGTACTACAGTGTAAAGTTTCTTAATAGAAACTTATCTGAAAATTAAAGTACACTTGTATCAATTGTGTAGTGATTGTGTCACTTTCATCTCCTCTTTGCTTGATATCTATTAAATAGTAGATGGTAGTGTACTGGTTACGAATCAGGCTGCAAACCGCAAGGTCAGCAGTTCGAAACTAACAGCTGTTCCGTGGGAGAAAGATGTGGCTTTCTGCTCCCGTAAAGATTTACAGCTTTGGAAACCCTGTACGGGTCGCTATGAGTTGGAACTGACTCCATGCACATAAGAACATTTGTGGGGTTTTTTAATTCTCCTTATTCTAAATCAGAGTAAATGTTGTCACGAGTATCTTCATGTTCACAAGAATGGAGGAAAACAATGAAACAGCTCAAAAACCATTACCAGTTCAAAGTTCCCTTCTTGAATCATATTTCATTCACTTCAATATCTAATTAATTTGCATTTCCTGAATGTCAAGGGGAAACAAGAGATTAAAATGAGAAGATTAATAAGTGCTGGTGTTTATATATCTACTTTGTACCTGGAACTGTACTAAGCTCAACAGTTTAGTGCATTATTTCTAATTCTCTAATACAAACCATTTTATAGATGATGTGGTGTCTTGGTGTGGCACTGTAGGATAATCTCTGGATTGCAAGGTTGGTTAGAACCAAAAGGTCAGTGGTCCATCCACTCCTCAGAAACCCTATACAGGTCACTATGAGTTGGCACTTGACAGCAACAACATAGATGAGGAAATGAAGCACAAAGATTTTTAACAGTTTTCCATTTCCCAAGTAACCAGTCTCTAGAAGAACTAAACTATTCCTGTAAATATATCATGATGGAAAAAATTACAAATGTCAGAACTTCTCTCAAAGAAAATTTGCAAGAATACAAGGGGGCTTCAAAAAGTTTGTGGAAAAGAGAATTTTAAAATATTGGAATTTTCACATGAAAATTTTGAACCCCCCTGGTATTTTGAAAATCTACTTGGGGATGTGGTAGAAGTATAGCAATGGGACCCTTCCTGTAGTGTGTGATCAAATAGCAACAGATGATCACTAAATGTACCTTCTAAGGAGGGTGGGTTAGGACTTTTGAGTAAGATGTACAAGTTTGGGCTTCAGCTGAATTGCTCAGGTATTAGAGGAGAGCCTTCACACATCCCCATGAAAGTATGCTTCCTGTCTCTTTAACTGTTGTAAAAGTACATAAAGAATATGTGTTTGGAAGGGCAAAAAATTACTTGCCTATGTTGTTGTTGTTTTGGTGGTGGTGGTGTGCCGTAGAGTTGGTTCCAACTAACTCATAGCAACCCTGCATAGGGTTTCTGAGCCTATAAATTTTTACGAGAGCAGAAAGCCTCATCTTTCTCCCACGAAACAGCTGATAGTTTCGAATTGCTGACCTTGAGGTTAGCAGCCCAACTCAAAACCACTACACTAGTTTTTCCTGTGCTCTAGGCCTCTCCTACCTCATGATGAGCGAACAAGATATACTGAAAATAATTTCCAGGGTGATGCGCCTTCTGTGAATTTAGCATGTTCCCTGCTTTAACATTTTGAAAGCAGTGCCTTTTTTGACATTCACTAAGTATTGACCAAGTTTCTCTGGAGTACCAGGATGTGTGCAGGCAGTGGATAAATGGTGCTGACCAAGAGTTGTGGATCCTGCTTGCTGAGACCTACCCACTCAATGGCATTTTACAATGGCTTTCAAACATTAACAGCCAGCTCTCCTCCCAAAGTAACAAGTCTTAAATAAATTCTGTTTTTAACTTTAAAAAAACAAAAAACACTACACTATCAGCAGGGTCGCTATGAGTCATAACCGACTCCACAACACATCACCACAAGCCTATTTTAGGAACCTGCATATCTGAGTCTGGCATTAGTAACAAGGTGGAGCCACAATTTGAACCAGTTAATCTGTCTTATATGTCATAACACTGCTCCCAAAAGTTATTAGTATACACTAAAGTAATTGAAAATGTTTGTTTTTTAGTAACCATGCCACTCTTAGTTCTTATCTTTACTAAGACTGATTTTTATCCAAAAACAATAAAAGCAAGAGTCCCCGTTAATTGATAAAATTTCTATGTGACTGTTGATATCAGGACAATATCAAGTCTTGTAATCCATGACTTTGTTGTTTTCCCATTTATCTAGATGTTCTTAAATTTCTTTCAGTGATGTCTTACGGTTTTTAGTGTAGAGATCTTGCACATACTTTGTTGAATTTGTCCTTATATTTTTCATGGTTTGGGATACTATTTTAAATACTATTGCTTTTGAGTTTTATTGTTTTTCAATTTTCTAATTGTTCATTGCTAGCATTTAAAAATGTAATTGATTTTTGTATATTGATTTTTTTCTTTATCCTTTGACCCTGCTATAACATCATTTAATAGTTAAAATAGTTTTCCTATTGGTTCCTGACTTAGTTTTTAGGAAACATATGTGTTGCCTGAATAGAGAGACACAAAGTTGACCAGTTGTGGCAGTAGGTAAAGAATAGATTTCTGCCCAATATCATGGCTTTGAAAGGCTATAAAGTAGGAAAAAATGAAAAATAGTTTTCCAGAGTGGAAATAACTATTGTCTTTGAAGTCAATTTGTTCCATATTCAAATCCAAAGATTTTCTCATCTACAAAACAGAAAAGCAAACCAGCTTCTGTTAATTGGATTCCAATTCATAGCGACCCCATGTGTGTCAGTACAACTGTGCTCCATTAGGTTTTCTTTGGGCAAAATTTTAGAAGAACTTTTTAACAACACCAAAAAAATTTTTTTGCTAAAGCTAATTCAAAATCAACTGCAACATTACATTGACAGGGAACTGCCAGAGGTTCAAGCCAGATTCAGAAGAGGATGTGGGAGGAGGGATATCATTGCTGACGTCAGATGGATTTTGACTAAAAGCAGAAAATACCAGAAAGATGTTTATATGTGCTTTATTGACTATGCAGAGGCTTTCTGTTTTGTGGATCATGACAAGCTATGGCCAACAGAGCATTCAGAAATACTTAATTGTGCCCATGAAGAACCTGTATATAGACCTAGAGGCACTTGTTCATAAAGAACAAGGGAACACTGAATTGCCAGGGTTGTACTATTTCACCATACTTATTTAATCTGTATGATGAGCAAATAATTCGAGAAGTTGGATTATATGAATAAAAAAACGTGACATCAGGGTTGGAGGAAGACTCATTAACAACCTGTGATACAGATGATACAACCTTGCTTGTTGGAAAAAAAGAAATTTTTTAAAATGTTTACTAACAAAGATCAGTGTCTTCAGTATGGGTTGTACCTCAATGTAAAGAAAAGTAAAATCCTCACCACTGGACCAATAAATAACATCACGATAAATGGAGAAAAGATTTAAGTTGTCAAAGACATCATTTTGCTTAGGTCAGCCATCAACACTCATGGAAACATCAGTCAATAAATTAAACAAAGTATTGCACATCTGCTGTACAAGACCTCTTTAAAGTGTCGAAGAGCAAAGATGTCAGTTTAAGGGCTAAGGAATGCCTGCCCCAAGCCATGGTATTTTCAGTAACCTTCTATGCATGTGAAAGCTGAACAGTGAATAAGGAAGATCATAGAAGAATCGATGCATTTGAGTTATGGTATTGGAGGAGAATATTAAAAGTAGCATGGACTGCCAGAACAAATCTCTGTTTGAAAAAGTACAGCCAGAATACACCTTAGAAGCCAGGATGGCCAGACCTTGTCTCTCATACTTTGGACATATTATGAGGAGAGAACAATCCTTGGAGAAAGACATCATGCTTGGTAAATTGCGGGGTGGGTCAGCAAAAAAAGAGGAAAACCCTCAACAAGATGAATTGGTACAGGACCTAGCAGTATTTCGTTCTATTGTGCATAAGTTCGCTATGAGTTGGTACTGACTCTACAGCGTATGACAGTAACCATTAGGTTTTCAATGGCTGATATTTTTTGGAATTAGATCACCAATCTTTTTGAAGCATCTCTGGATGGTTTGAACCTCCAGTCATACCTTTCAATTAGCCACTTGCTACATCTAATGAAGACCAGAAAATGTTTATTGTTAGTTTTTGTTATCAACAGTAACAGTAATAGTTTGATACAACCCTGATGTAAGAACTTAAGTATTAGTAAATTTATTGCCCCTCGGTAATTCTGTGGACTCCTGGTGTGGTACTAAGGATCATCACTGAATTGTGAACCACAGAGTCAGCAGATCAAACCCACCAGATGCTCCTTGGAAACCCTATACAGGGTCTCTGAGTCAGAACCTACTCATTGGTACTTAACAACAAGTCTAACTCTATAAGCCAGCACTTAGAGAAAATGGGAATATTTGTTCATGGTCCATATACCTACTGTCAGACAGAAGGAAATCTGTATATTTTCTAGAATCCTGAATGAAATCTATGTACCAGGGTGAGTCAATAATTATCCTCACTCTGGTTATTTTAAAATACCTATCCACACCCACAGATGATAACAACGTTTGAAATGCATCTGTCAAGTAGATAAGTGACAGTGGAGTATATGGCAAATCATTTGCAAATTACCCAGGTCTGGCTATGAGATAATCCATGACAGACTTGGATTTTGAAAAGTTTGTGCGAAATGGATGCTGAAACAACTCACAGAAGAGCACAAACAGAATTGAGTGGACATCAGCAAACAAAATTTGGACCGACACCTGAAGGAAGGTAAAAGGTTCTTTAAAAAATCATTACTGATGATGAGACATGGATTCATCACTAAACATCAGCATATGGAATAGAAAACATCCTCAATCGCCAACCAAGAAAAGGTTCAAAAGTGAACCATCAGCTAGAAAATTGATGCTTACAGTTTTCTGGGATTCTTAAGGATCTCAGGAAAGAGGTTCAACAATCAACAGTTCTTGTTAACAGTGAGATGCTCACTGTAAGAGCTGAAGCTTTAACTACTATCCAAGAGTGTTGTGATCTCACATGACAGTTCATATCCGCACACCTTTGTCCACACTGTTGAGACTCTGCAGAAATTTCATTTTGAGGTATTGAAGCATCCTCCCTATAGTCTTAATCTTGCTCCATTGGACATTCACCTGTATGGTGCCTCCTGAAAGGAGCCCTTTGAGGACAAAGATTCACCTCTGATGAAGAAGTGAAGACAGTGGTACATTCATGGCTCGTAACTCAGCCTAAAACATTTTTAAATAAGGGACTAAGAAAGCTTGTTGACAGATGGACAAAAAAGTGTATAAAAAAGCAAGGAGATTATGTCGAAAAATCATGTATTTGTCTTTTCTAAAAGTTGATTTAAAAAAAATTCTGTAGCCCAAATACATAGAATGAACTATGTAGATGAACTACACATAAAATACATATCAAGTATGCAAAGCAATGTAGACCTTTAAACATTTTTAAACTTGTCTTGCCTTCTGTGTGCTGTGTTTGATCATTTGTGAAACATGTACTGGAAAGTCTCCTCTGTATTAGGTATGATATTAGTTCTAGAGATACGAAGAGTCAAGGAATGCATAGTGTAAAGAAGTGAACATATATGTAATATAGTGAGATAACCATTGTAGTAAGTGCAAGCTAGGCCTCCTATAGACCTTTGATTTCTTAACACATAACCTGCTCTGAGGAGATTTGAAGTAATAAACAGAAATTTCTAAATGATCGGTAGAATGCAGGTTTTGTAACCCACACATATACTACCTTTCTCATCACTGCTTAAACCACAAAGTCATAGAATTTTAAAGTAAAATCAAGTTATTTTTTGCCCTCTTTCAAGACATAAAGTCACAGAATTTAAAGGTAAAGGAGATCATCTGGCACACCCACTTCTCGTTATAGATACGAAAAAGAAGTTGGGTCCAATTCCCACAGCGAATGAATAAACTGTGCTAAGATATAGTCCTCAAAGTCTGGATAAGTATGATGGTCAAATATTTGCTCATGGTATCTCATTTACTGAATAGCTCTGTCAGGCACTATACTAGTGCCTAGATGCATGAAAAAAAAAAAAGATTTTATTACTACATACATGGAATTCATAGTCTCGTTGTGGAGCAAGAGGACTAATGAGGCGATTATAATAGAATCATCTTATTTTAAATAATAACATGCATTATCCAGGGTCCATTGGTTGCAAGATACAGAAACCTATTCAAGCCACCTTGAGTTGATTTACTTATTTTAAAGATGTTTTTGTTTCCAAGGCTGTTGTTGTGTGTTAATGTGTTGGACTGCAAAGTCGGTTTGAACCACACAGTCTGTGGCTCATGCTCACCAGCTGCTCCTTGGAAACCCTATACAGGGAAACTCGACAGCGCTTAACAACAACAGCAATCTTTACTGAAGCAGAATGCCACGTCTTTATTCCATGGAGCGCCTGGTGGGTTTGAACTGCTGACTTTCCGGTTATCAGCCAAACTCTTAACTACTGTGCCACCAGGGCTCTTCTTGTTTATTATTGTTGTAAAGTGCCTTCAAGTTGGTTCCAAGTCATAGTGACCCTGTATAGGGTGTCCGAGGAGTGACTGATGGGTTTGAACTGCCAGCCTTGTGGTTAGTAATCCACTGCTTATCCTACAGCATCACACAAGGAGTCCACTTCATTATAGTTCATTATTTGTTGTTGCTATGTGCCGTCAAGTTGGTTCCGACCCATAGCGACCCTACATAGTTCATTATTGTTGTTGTTGTTGTTATGTGCCAGGAAGTCGGTTCCGACTCATAGCGACCCTATACAGGGTTTCCAAGGCTGTAAATCTTTATGGGAGCAGAAAGCCTCATCTTTCTCCTGCGAAACAGCTGGTAGTTTCGAACTGTTAACCTTGCGGTTCGCAGCCCAATTCATAACCACTATGCTACCAGAGCTCCTTATAGTTCATTATAACTAACTGCAAATACTAACCTCAGACCTTGAGTCCATATGACTTTATGCTTTGACTCCCCATACTTAATTGATTAAGTCTTTTGGCTCCAGACTTTAGATTTGTAGTTCACAGCCCCTCATTGCCCAGTGTAAGACAGGTGTCTACTTCTGGTCCATCCAGCCTTTTGCAGGCTGAAGGCAGTGCAGGTTCTCTAAGATGAGAGTGTGGGTGGGAGAAAAGATGGGCATAATTAGATCACAGAGACACCAATGCAGACAGTAAAGCAACATAACATTTGTTTTCCTCATATATTCTAAAACGAGTTTCTTTTTCTTTTTTTTTTTAAAGGTTTGAATGTTTCAAGATGAAGAATTCCATAAACTACCATCTGCTTTTTACATTAGTTCTGTTCAGTTTAATAGTAACTATAGTAAGTTATATTTTGTTTCTATCAGGTTAAGCATGGGAAGTAGCCATTTATGGCATTTGACACAGTTTTTCCAGTGCTTGTTTTATACTGTTCAGACTGAAATGTCTCTTTATAAAACTGGGACATATCACTTATGGATATTACCCTTTTGTGTCCTGTTCAGTTGTCATTTCTTATCATAATTGCAGTAATTCCTAAAATCTGTCTACTTTTTAAAAGAGGGAAAGTAAGTATAAGTATTTAGTTATGATCAGAAAAAAATGTTACTTTTTTTTTTTTTATCATGAATGGACTTAGTACCTCCTACACATTTTGACACAGTGTGACCTTTTTAATGGCTAACCTTTTCCTACTAAATTATATAAGCTAGTCACTTCTGAGCATTCTCCAGTGCTTTTTAGTGAATTGCATTTTGTATTAAGAGAACATTCATTTCAATTTAAATCAGCATTTATTGAAACCCTGCCATGTCAGGCACTAGAAATACAAGGATGATAAAAAAGCAGTTACTATCTTTGAAGAACTCATTCTAGTGGAAAGTCAGACATGTTGATAAAGCATTACTTCGAGGGATAATAATTGTCATAATAGAAGTAAAAACTAGTTATACAGTGATGAAATAAAGGAGCATCTATTAAGACTGCATGAGTGGGTCAAGGAAAGCTTCAGAGTGGAAGCCCTGAGCTGAGTTTTAATTGATGGTTATGAGTTCACCAGAATAGGAGTATGGCAGAATATTTCTAAGTAGAGACTGTTGAATATCCATAGGCATAGAACCACGGAACAACATAGTGAACCCTGTTTTTAAGTGCTGACTATGTGTCAAATGTTGTACTGAGTACACTTATTGTAACATTCAATTATCAACGGCAGTGGAATTGGGAATGGTTTAGGAAAGGATAGTCTAGAATGGAAACATAGAGAGTGAGGAGGTATGAGTCTAGTGAATTAGACAAATGTTATTTTAAAGATCTTTGAATGCTCAGTTTAAGAATTTGGATTTTTATCCTGAAGTCAGTGTGGAGCCACTAACTGATTTAATGTAAAAGAAAAACATAATCCAATATAATGTTTTTGAAAGATTACTCTGGTTATACAGGATACATTAAAGGGGATGAGGCTAGACCCAGAGATGATGTTGTTGTTGTTAAGTGCCGTTGAGTCGGTTCTGACCCATAGCAACCCTATATAGGGTTTCCAAAGAGCTACTGGTGATCTTGAACCGCCGACTTGGAGTTCAAACCAACTTTGCAGTCCAGCACATTAACCCACAATGCCACACCAGGACTCCAATGTTACAAGTGTTTAAATCCAGGGACTTTGGCATTTACTTAGGCAAGATATGAGACTCTGAATAAAGTAAAATAGCTATATGAATGAAAAGAAGCTATCATAATCAATAGGATCTTTGGACCAACTGAGTAGAGGGGATAGAAGTAGAGTTAAAATAGAGAGTTATCTAGAACAAATCCTCAGCTTATAACCCAGTTATCAGGATATCTAGAATGACCTTAACCATGATAAGAAACTTAGAAGAAGAAAAAATTTTGCAAGAAAGATAATGAGTAAATATGTCCCATGGGAATAGAGGTGGTTATTGTAACATGCCATCAAGTTGGTTCTGATTCACAGTGACCCCATGCACAGCATAACAAAACATTGCTAGTTCCTGCACCGTCTTCATAATTGTTATGTTTGAGCCATTGTTGCTGCCACTGTGCCAATCCATTTCATTGAGAGTTTACCTCTTTTTTGCTGACCCTCCATTTTAACAAACATGATATCCTTTTCCAGAGACTGGTTCCTCCTGAGAACATGTCCAAAATACAAGACATGGAGTCTCAGCATCATCACTTCTAAGAAGCAGTCTATATTTCTGGTGATAATTTCTTACAAGACAGATGTTTGTTCTTCTGGCAGTCCATGGTACTTCCAATATTCTTCTCCAAAACCATAATTCAGATGTGTTGATACTTCTACAGACTTCCTTGTTCGTTATCCAATTTTCACATGTATATGAGGCTACTGAAAATACCATGGATTGGGTCAGTTGCAACTTTGTCGTCAAACTGAAATCTTTGAGTTCATTTGTTGTTAAGTCCCATCAAGTAGTTTCGGACTCATAGTGATCCTGTATAGGGTTTCCAAGGAGCAACTGGTGGGTTGGAACCATAGAACTTGTGGTTAGCTGTCCAGTGCTTATCCTACAGCACCACATCAGGACTACTATATGACAAGGCCCAAATATACATTTCATTCAGCTCAATCTACCTACGTGTTAAGCCTCAGATGTCATTAACAAGCACCTCAATTTCAACACATTCCAAATTGACACAGAGATCTCTAAAGCCAGTGATGATGAAACTGAAGAATTCTACCAACTTCTTCAGTCTGAAATTGATCAAACATGCAATTAAGATGAATTGAAAATTATCGGTGATTGAAGTGTGCGAGTTGAAAACAAAGAGGCAGGATCAGTAGTTGGAATATATGGCTTTGGTGATAGAAATTATGCTAGAGATCACATGATACAATATTGCAAGATCAATGACTTATTCATGGCAAATATCTTCTTTAAACAACATAAAAGAGGACTGTACACAAGGACCTCACCAGGTGTAATATACAGAAATCATACTGACTACATCTGTGTGAAGAGATGTAGGAAACCATATCATCAGCCAAAACAAGGCCAGTTTGAGGCTGTAGAACAGACCTTCAATTGCTCATAGACAAGTTCAAGCTGAAGCTGAAAAAAATGAAAACAAGTCCACAAGAGCCAAAATATTACCTTGAGCATATCCCACTGAATTTAGAGATCGTCTCAAGACTTAATGAGTTAGACCCTAATGACTGAAGACCAGAAGAGTTGTGGAATGACATCAAGAATACCATACAGGAAGGAAAGCAATAGGTCATCAAGAAGACAAGAAAGAAGAAAAAGCCCAAAATGAATATCAGAAGAGCTCTGAAATTTGTTCTCCAGTGTAGAGATGCTAAAGCAAATGGAAAAAATTAGTAGGTAAAAGAGCTGAAGAGAAAATTTCAAAGGAAAGCTCGAGAAGAAAAAGTCAAATATTATAATGAAAAGTGCAAAGATCGGGACTTAGAAAACCAAAAAGGAAAAACAGTCTGCATTTCTCAAACTGAGACAACTAAAGAAAAAAATTCAAACCTCCACTGTTAATATTGAAGGATTCTATAGGTAAAATATTGAATGATGCAGAATGCATCAAAAGAAGATAGTACCAAGAAGAAATAGTCAATGTTCAACCATTTCAAAAAGTAGCATATGATGAAGAGTCAGTGATCCTGAAGGAAGAAGTCCAAGGTTCATTGAAGGCATTGGCAAAGAACAAGGCTCTGGGAATTAATGGAGTACAAATTGAAATCTTTTAACAAACTGATGCAGCACTGGAGGCACTTATGCACTTATTCATCTAGTGGTTGTGGTGGTGGTGTGCTGGAAGTCGGTTCCGACTCATAACAACCATGTATAGTGTTTCTGAAGCTTTTTTGTAAATCTTTATGGGAACAACTTCAGAAACTTCCTCATCTTTCTCCAGTGGAACGGCTGGTAGTTTCAAACTGCTGACCTTGAGGTTAGCAGCCCAACTTGTAACCACTACGCTACTTACTTATTTATGCCAAGAAATTTGGAAGACAGCTACATAACCAACTGATTGGAAGAGATCCATATTTGTGTCCATTTCAAAGAGAGGTGATCCAACAGAATGCAGAAATCATCATGCAATATCATTAATGTCACATGCGAGTAAAATTTTGCTGAAAATAATTCAAAAACAGCTGCAGCAGTACATTGACGGGGAACATCAAAGGTTTAAGCTGGATTCAGACGAGGATGTGGAACAAAGGATATAATTGCTGACGTCAGATGGATCTTGGCTGAAAGCAGAAATAACCAGAAAGATGTCTACCTGTGCTTTATTGAATACACAAAGGCTTTAAATTGTGGGGATCATGACAAGCTATGGACAACATTGTGGAGAATGAGTACCTGGAACACTTAATTGTGTTCATGTTGTTGTTAAGTGCCGTCAAGTCGATCCCAACCCATAGTGACCCTAGGTTTCCAAAGAGCAGCTGGTGAGCTTGAACCGCCGACCTTGCAGTTCAAACGGCTTTGCAGTCTGGCGCACTAACCCACAGCACCACACCTGGACTCTAATTGTGTTCATGAGGAACCTGTTAATAGACCAGGAGACAGTTGTTCAAACAGAACAAGGGAATCCTGAATGGTTTAAAATTAGGAAAGGTGTGTGCTTTATGGATTGTATTCTTTCACCATACTTATTCAGTCTGTATGCTGAGCGCATATTTCAAGAAGTTCGATTATAGGAAGAAGAACAACGTGGCTTCATGATTGGAGGAAGACTCATTAACAACCTTTGATATGCAGATGGTACAGCCTTGCTTGCTGAAAATGAAGATAAAAGACACAGCTTTCAATATGGGTTACATCTCAATGTAAAGAAAACAAAAATCCTCACCACTGTACCAGTAAACATCAGCTTAACGGAGAAAAGATTGAAGGTGTCAAAGATTTCAGTTTGCTCGGATCAACCATCAACACTCATGGAAACAGCAGTAAAGAAATCAAGCGACCTATTGCATTAGGCAAATCTACTTCACAAGATCTCTTTTTAAAAATGTTCACGAGCAAAGATGTCAGTTTGAGGAGTAGGGTGCATCTTACCCAACCCATGGTGTTCTGCATAATCTCAAATGCATGTGAAAGTTGGACAATGAATAAAGAAGACTGGAAGAATTAATGCATTTGAGTTATGGTGTTGGAGGAGAATATTAAAAGTTCCATGGTCTACCAAAAGAACAAATTAATCTGTGTTGGAAGAAGTACATTCAGAGTGCTCCTTAGAAGCCAGGTTAACCAGGCTTTGTCTCTCATACTTCAGACATACGAGGAGAGACCAGTCTCTGGAGAAGGATATCATGCTTGATAAAGTAGAGGAAATGAAAAAGAGGAAGATCCCCAATTGTTTGAACTGGCACAGTGGCAGGAGCAATGGGCTCAAGCATAGCAACGATTGTAAGGTTGACTCTGGAACAGGCAGTGTTTCCTCATTCTGTTGTGCATAGGGTTGCTATGAATGGGTATCGACTCAAAGGCACCTAACAACAACAACAATGGTATTAAATGTATGTTCAGTCTTAAAGACATGTAACTTAATCATCCAATGACACTGGAGCCTAAATTTAGGGTTTCCAGAATGGAAATGCTTCTAAGTGAATGAAAGGTTTTAACTGTTCACTTATTGAATGCTACACACTTTCACATATTTTAGCTTATCATTATCTCCATTGTCCAGATGACAAAATGAGTCTTTAATTAAATAACTCACTATATGACATTTTCCAAGTAATTGGCAGAATTTGACATGTAACTCTTTTCTAACTCTTAGAGCAGTGTTCTTTCTACTCTAGAAAAAATGCTGCTGCAGAAATTGTCAACATACCCACTGCCCCTCCCTCCTTGCTGCTGCTACCGAGGCTAAGAGACCAGAATAGTCCACAGTAGCTACGCTGGCAGGCTAGAGCCTAGCTGGAGGATAGAGCCACCTGTAGGTAGAAACCCTGCCATGGAATGTCATGGAAAGTCTGATTGGCTTTGAATGGCTGGAGCCAGATGTTAGTAGCATGAGGAGGGAAGCAGAAGATTTTGGGGATTTGCAGAGCAGTTGGAATCAATGTTTACACCTCCATAATGCACTTCGTTCTCATGTGTTTCTTTTAATATTTTGCAGGTTTATCTTAAGGTAAAAGAACCTATATTCCATCAGGTAATTTTTTTTTAATTGTCATACATTTGATTATTTAACGATATTTGCCTGCCTTGTCTTTTTCCTGTAGATTATATATGCATGTTTGAAAATGAAATGGTTGATGCCTGGGAAACTTTAGTATTTAAAACAGGTTGCAAAATGTACATGCCTACAGGAGTCAGCTATAGGTAAATAGGAATGTACCTGGGATGGCCAACATCCAGACCCATCTAGCTGTTGGTCTTCAGTAACACATACATGCAGAAAAACCAAGAAGCAATGCACACAGTCTTTTTTTATGACATTATGATCTAAAATAGGTACCTAACAGAAGACAGAACTGAATACTTTAAATATTGTTTTCTAATATACTTGAATAAGCTTATCAAGGTGAGAGATTTATATACATTGAAGTAACCATACATAGGAAACTTTTGTTGTTAGAAATGATGATTTAAGTATCTCCCATCATGAAGCCAGGTGAAATAAAATGGCAGTCTCCAAATAAAGATAGCTATTGTTTATTGAATGTCAACCATGTACTTGGTACTATGTTCATTACTACACAGATGTTTTCTCTTTATCTAATCTTCCCAACAGTCCTACAAATTAGGGTTTATTATCCACATTTTAGAATCCTATTGTGGTGCTGTACAATAACCACTTGCCTGCTAACCACAAGGTCAGTGTTCAAAGCCACCATCCACTCCTCAGAAACCCTGCACAGCATCACTATGAGTCAGAACCAACTCTACAGCATTTAGTAACATAATGTAACTGCCCTGTAGCAATTTCCAAGTGTTCTCCCAATAATAAATTTTTCCTTCTCTATATATAGTGGCTATGATTGCTGATAGGAAAGAATGTGGGATGTTCACTATGGCTTAAGTCCTAGGCCTAGAGACTAAAACTTAAGATAGAGAAATGAAGGACCAAGGGGATGCTAGGGTAAAGCAGGTAAGTAATCTGCAGGTGGAACACATGCATACATTCAACACTATGTGCCTTCTGGGTTACCAAATTCTGAGCTAGAAGTAGAAACAGAGAAGCAATAATATACCAAAAACTTGTAGATCTGTAGTCAGATCTGGATTCAAATCTAGTGCCCCTGGACAAGTTATTTAGCATTTCTGAGCTTGTTAGCCTACAAAATTTTAAATGCCAATCTCTGCAATTGGTACGGAGATTTATTAGCAAATAAAGTAAAAAGACCCCCTGCTTTCAAGGAGCTTATTATTGTACCTCATCTCTAAAATTAGCATAATAACCTCCTAAGATTGTCTAGAGATTAAATGAGGTAATACATAGAAATCCTTTTGTACACACTATGCATTCTGATATGGGGCTGTAGGATAACTGTTCAGCCTCAAGGTCTGTTTGATCTACAAGGTCAGAGATTTAAACTCACCATCTGCTCCTCAGAAACCATACACAGTGTCACTAAGTCAGAACTGACTCCACTGTATGTATGTATGTATGTATGTATGTATGTATGTATGTATGTATATATATATATATATATATATATATATATATATATATATACATTATATGTTGTTGTTGCTGCTAAGTGACCCTGCATAGAGTTTCCAAGGTGGGTTTGGTTAGCAGCCTAATTTTTAATCCTACAGCACCTTAGTTGCCATCAAGGTGATTCTGACTCATAGTAACCCCATGTATGCAGAGTGGAACTGCTTCCTAGGTTTTCAAGGCTGTGACCTTTTAGAAGCAAGTAGCCAAGACCATATGCTGAAGCACATATGGGTGGGTTTGAGCTGCCAATCTTTCCGTTAGTAGTTCAGCAATTAACCATTTGCAGCACCAAGGGACTTCTTTGCAGTATATAAATCTTGTAACAAATATGTAAAAGATGCAGTGTTATGTAAGATAAGAACACTCTCTTTCTTTAGATGACTCAGAGCGGGATTACAGGCGAGTCTTGAAGGGCAAGCAGGATATCACCAGGTAGACAAGTTAGGGAAGGCTATTCTACTTAAATCATGTGTAAAGGTTCAGAACTGGGCATTGGTAAGTCTTGCACATGACACAAGCACACAGTTCCCCCAAGGTATGTGGTAGCATACTGGGGTATTTACAAAACCACAGACTGCATATACATGGTTCGCTTTTCCAGAGCTATTGGGGGATTAAACATTTAAAGTCAAACAAATGTAGATCTGTTGCAGAATAGAATTCAATCACCACATGGGTTTTTTGGATGAAATAAAAAGTTCATATTTCCATTGCGCTTTTCTGGGCTCTACCCCTCAGGAATAAGTCATCTCACCTCTGCTACTGAAATATTTTGTTAGAAATGTTTAAACAAAAAAGCATTGTTGTTGTTGTTGTTAGGTGCCATTGAGTCGGTACCGAGTCATAGCGACCCTAAGCACAGCATAACAAAACACTGCCTGATCCTGGGCCAACCTCACTACTGTTGCCACACTTGAGCCCATTGATGCTGCCACTTTGCTAGTCCATCTCACTGGGGTCTTCGTCTTTTTCTCTGACCCTCCACCCTACCAAACATGATATCCTTCTCCAGCGACTAGTCCCTCCTGACAATATGTATAAATATTTTAAGTCTTCTTCACTTTCAGCAAGCAACTTTGTATCATATAATTCTTGGTAGTTTTTTGCATAGAAACTTTGAAAATCTGTTTGGAATTTTTGGGGGGTGGATTTTTTTAAGCAATAAGAAAGAGTTACAATAATTTTCATCATCTTATTCATCATCTTAAAACTATGAAAAAGGGGTAAGAAAGCAATATTGTCCAATCTAAAGGAACACTGGCTTGAGAGTTTGGGATCTTGATTTCTTGCCACTTTATATCCATGGACAATTTTCTTGCTGTCTGTTTTTCACTTTCCTCATCTGTAAAATGTTCAAAACAAAGTGAGGTATTATTTCACAAGGGTAATATTGAAATAAATCATTAATATAAGAGATGCAAAGCAATAAAAGTATTAAGATATAAGTGCATATTAAGTATATACTCAGCTATAAGATGACCTGGAGTGCATATGATCAATCTGGGAAAGCTGCTGAGTGGAGGTCTTTGAATTAGGCTTAGGAGAAGGTAAGTGGGTGTGTGCTGTCAAGTCAGTTCCAACTCCTAGAGCCCCTCTATAGGGTTTCTGAGAGTGGCTGGTGGACGTGAACTTCTGACTTTACTAGTCCAGTGCTTATCCTGCATCACCATACTAGTGCTCGGGAAGATAAATAGTAAAATAGAATTAAAAGGCAGGTATCTATAAGTATCTGCATAGCCAGCAATATTGTCTTGCCAATAACTTCCCTGAGGGAGAAAATACTGGTAACTGTTCTTTTTAACTGTATTAAATCTAAGGTAATCTAAACATCTGTAAATGAGATTCCAATGCCACTTACTTAATTTGATGGCCTTGCAAAGGGTAATACTGAAATCACATAGCTGTCACATTCAATAGAAACATCAGTATATCTTACGACAAGAAGGCAAAAAGAAAAACATACTTGAGAGTAAATAAAAAGACTATTTAAAAAGTTAGCGGACCCTTTATAAGCAGCTAATCACAAATTAGTAATTGAATATCTCAGGTGAGATTTTACCAGATGTCTCCAAGAGTCTATTGCTTAAAATGATGTCTCCTGAAGATTGCTTCTAGACATGACATCAGTATTTGATTACATTTCCCTTCCAATTTGATCTTCAAGATTTGAAAGAAGGAGCATACTATATAAATAACATGCTTTGGAAAACAGGAATATAAGCAGATTTCTGTCGATTTTATTCTGCTTTATTCCATTTGTGCCATTTCATTATAAATTATAGGGATATAAGGAAATTCTGCAAGCACATTTGGAAATATGAAGGAAAGGAAGCCAATATTTTTTAGTATCTGTTATATGCTAAGTAGAGTCCTGGTATTATACTTAGCATAAGCACTAGACTACCAGCCACAAGCTGGCAGTTCAGACCCACCAGCCGCTCTTAGAAACCCTATTCAGGATCACTGTGAGTCAAAACCAACTTGATGGCACTAAGTATTGTATATTCTTTAACATAGTTTATGTAGTTTGACTTAACAGTTATCTGACTAAAATATCAACAAGCCTGAACAGAAATTAACATCCTCAGAAAAGTTAAGTAATTTAAATGCTCTGGACTACAAAGTCAGATTGAACTGCAAATTCGGTAGTTCAAACTCACCAGCTGCTCCTTAGAAACCCTATACAGGGTCTCTATGGGTCAGAACTGACTCAATGGCATTTAACAACAACAACAACCTAAATATGGCAATGTTTCATTTTAAGTAAATCAGAATATAGATATCAACTTTTTAAATTGCTGAAATCCAAACATAAGTGAAGCACTGTGGGAATAAAAAGAGAATGAATGATTTCCGTTGAGGATTTTAGGAAGGCCCCACGTAGGAGAGGCACTTGAGCTGGATTTATTTAATCCCAGAACTCTGTCATGGATTATTTTATCACTTCTTCCCACACAGTAGAGTTCTGGGGGATACTATTGGGGTAATCCTGTGCGAAAGTACAAGACGCTGTAGAACAGATATTAAGAAAGGAAGATGGTAACTAAATTGTGAAAAGCACTGAATGCTGTGGCCTTTTGCCATTGACTTTGTGACATCTATTCTAGATAATGTTGGCAGTTACATGTAGGATGGATTAGAAGGCTATACAGCATGGACAGAGTTAGGATTTTAACCAGTCCTGATATGATATATATATATATAAACTGTTTTACAAACAGACAACATTGTCTTTGTAGATTATGAAATTCTTCTATGAAGTTCTATTCTATATTTAACTTATTACCATTTTTTGTTATCTAATTATGTAGTAGTCCTGGTGTGGCACCATAGAATAAGCACTTGACCTCAATGTCAATTTGAACCACAGTTCAAATTCACTAGCCACTCTTCGGAAACACTATACAGGGTCACTATGAGTCGGCACCATCGCAGTGGCACTTAACAGTAAAAACAGTTATATAGGAAGCACCAAACTTTTAGCTTTATCACTTGAGAGTAACCTATATTGACTTCTGGGGAAAAAAATGCCTCTTAAATCTATATTCTTATTATAGCTATAAAATAGCAAAACAGTCATCTAGTTTTGTTCCTGCATTTTACAAGTGGGAGTGACTTGTTCAAGGTTATATTCCAGTTGCTGCTCTCAAGTTGATTCCAATCCATAGTGACTCCTACACATGGTGGCTGTGAGTTACAACTGACTTGATGGCACTTCACCACGAATCGGGCTGTGAACCTTAAGGTGAGCGGTTCGAAACTACCAGCCGCTCCGCAGGAGAAAAATGAGGCTTTCTACTCCTGTAAAGATTTACACCCTTGGAAACCCTGTACAGGGTCGCTATGGGTCGGAACTGACTCGATGGCACTTAACAACAACACAACAACATCACCATATGTATATGGCAGATTAGAACTGTGCTATATAGGAGTTTTTGTGGCTGACTTTTCAGAAGATTGCCAGGCCTTTCTTTCTATGTGTCTCTGAGTGGACTCGAACCTCCAAACTTCCAGTTAGCAGCTGAAATATTAGCCATTTGTACTATCCAGAGACTCCTCAAGGTTGTTTAGTTTGGTGTAGTAATCAGATGATAGAAAAATCTAGATTCCCCCAACGATAGCCACAGCATTAAAGGTACACTAGTTCATCTATTTGGTTGTCAAGAATGTAATGAGTGAGGACATTACAAACTCAAGCTGCCTAAGTATTTTTACCTATCACCTCTGCGTGTTTCCCCTCATTATCACTTGTCCACAAAACCCTAGGGTCATCTCCTACTCTGGTGAGCTGCTCTTGACATGGGTGAACTCATTCTATTAGAATGAAAGGCTAGAGCTCCCTCTGGAGGTTAGAGTATGAAGCTATTAACGCGATGGATTCGAATGTAATTCTCTAGTTTTTATTTAATATCAAGCTTCTTAAAAAATTCCATATGACTTCTGACATTATTTATTTACAAGCGGGCTCTGAATTACTCCTCTGAGATTGACATGAGTCTTAGTTAAATAATATTTAAAATTTTTTCTCTTTAAAATGTAATGAGAGAAACAAACAGCTCACATTAGAAACCACATGGGCGATGTCACAACAAAACCAAACGAAATCAATAGGATAATAACAGAATACTATGAAGAGTTGTACTCCAACAAATTCAAAAACTTATATATTTCTAGAAAATGTAATGAGAGAAATGTTTACATTTAGTCAGAGGGCTGTTCTTATAGGCAGAGCACACTTTCTTTGCCAAAGAATAATGATTGACTGACTTCATTTTCTTTTCTTATTCAGGTCATGTATGGAATGTTGGTCTTCACATTAGTACTACGATCTATTTATATTGTTACATGGTAAGTAGTTTGGCTCATCAACACTATGATTAGTATATTATCAGACTTGTAGCAGTAAGACTATAGCCTAAATTTAACACAATAATAACCCAGCTGCAGCAGGGATGTTAAAAAAAACACAAAAACTTATAGTCCAGCATTTAGTATGGCATATCACAAGGAATGGTAGTTTTTCAAGCAAGTTGTTAACAGGCATTACATGAAAAGAAGAATTCTAAAATCAAAGGAAGATGATAGCTTCCTTTTAAATATTTATAGGATATATTAATATACTTTAAAACTTGAAAAATCCTGTTTTTCAAACATTCTTAAGTAGGGAGATCTTTTACATAGCATTTCTCAAGGAAGGCTACTGAAGTCACGAAGAATCATTGTTCCATAAAATACTATTTTAGGAATGAACTTAATTTTCGTAAAGTTCATAAAGATTAAATCAGAAATAACATTTATGTAAATTGGCTCTGACAATTAAACAAGTGCTCAGTAAGTAAAATAGTATGATAGTATGTTGTCATTTTAAATTTTAATTTTGAAATAATTATAGAAGCACATGCATTTATAAGAAATAATATAAAGAGATTCCTTGTACCTTTTACCTAATTTCTTCTAATATAACACAGCAACTAGGATTTACCATTGGTAGATACAGAACAATTGCATCACCATCACTGTCCTTGCATTGCCCTTTTATAGCCACACTCACTTCCCTTCTGCCTTTCCATGGCCCTCTCTTCTTGTCCCATGACCTTAGCTCTGGGCAGCCACTATCTGTTCTCCATTTCTATCATCTTATAATTTCAAAAATGTTATATAAATTGGAACCAGATATATTCTGCTCCTCAGTTACCAACTATCTCATTATTCCGAGATTTGTATTTGTAACAACTTTTAAGCATTCTCAAATGGTTCCACTAATGATCCAGGCCCAGGAGCTCTCCATGAATCACCCCAAACAATATATTAGTGGCCCCAGCAGTGACACAAGGGACGGGCCAACTAGTCAGGGGACACTTTCTCCCATTCATCTTCAACATCTTAGTCTAGCCACAGAGAGTGTGGGGTAATAGTGGGAAAATGCAAGGTCACAGACATGTAGGAAGAAGCCAGTTGAAGTACCAAAGGTGCTGAGGAAGTCAGTAATGGAAAGTGTGAAGGGCCACGTGGGGCTGTAGGGCTAGAATGGATGGAGAACAAATGGGATCCCTTACCAAGGCAGACAGTGGGTGGAGGATTAATAGAGTCCCCGCTCAGGATAGGAGTCTGCGAGCAACACCCAACCACCACCACTCCCAATTCCTACTCCCCACAAACTCCATGATGGTGGGGAAAGTATTGTGGGGGTTATGGCCCTGCCACATCACCTACAATGCATCCCAAGACACAACAGAGATGCACGACAGGTAGTGAGTAACCAGTTGGGGACAGCAACATTAACTGTCACGTAACTACCTTGTCTTTAGAATCTAACCATGTTGGTAAGTGAAAAGTGAGCATGTAACCTTTAGATTGCCTTTTGCTCTCAATATATAATTCTCTTGAGACTCATCCAAGTTGTTAAGTGTACCAATAATTCACTCCTTTTTGTTGCTGAGTATTATTCATGGGTATAGGTATACTACAGTTGAACCATTCACCTGTTGAAGAGCATCTGGCTTTCTGGTTTGGGGCTATTGTGAATAAAGCTGCTATAAGCATTTGGGTATAGATTTTCGTGTGAACATAAATTCTCATTTCTCTGGAATAAGTGCCCAGGAGTAGAATTGCTAGGTTATATAATCTTTGCAAGTTGATTTGTTTCCTTTTTTTTTTTTAAGTTTTTATTGTGAACTGAGTGATAGTTTACATGGGATGCTTTATACCGTTGTTTCAATTGCACTGATTACAATCTCCGTGCATCATTATTCAATAGTATTTGCTTCTATTCCCTTTGTTTTTTTTGTTTTGTGTGTGTGTTTTTGGCAGGGGTATACAAAAACACTCAGGAATATTTAAACAACCAAAGGGTATATTCTGCAAGCCTGCCTCCTGCCAGCACCCAGTTCCTCTCTTTCCACAGACCAGAGATTTGTTTCCTTTTAAACTTCCAACTGCTTTCCAAAGTGGCTATAGCATTCCCAGAAGCAATATATAAGGTCAGGTTCTCTACATCGTCACCAGCATTTAGTGTTGTCACTGATTTTATATCTTAGTAATTCTAATACATGTGTGAGTCCTGGTGTACTGTTGGATAAGTACTGGACTTGTAATAGCAAGGTCGGCTGTTCAAACCCATCAGCCTCTCTCAGAAACACCCTATACATTGTCATTATGATTCGGAACCGACTTGACAGCATACAGCAACAACAGCAGCAATAGGTGTGTAGTGATATCTCATTAGAGTTTTAATTTGCATTTCCTTATTGACTAAAAATGTTGAACATCTCTTTGGGTGCTTATTTTCTATCTGTTTATCATCTTCAAAGTATTGTCTGTTGGTGTCTTTTGCCCATTTTCTAATAGGATTATTTCTTTGCTTTGATGGTTGGGATTTGAGTTATTTATGTTCTAGATACGAGTTCTTTGTCAGATATGTGATCTGAGTATATTTTCTCCTGCTTTCTACCTTATCTTTTCATCCTTTTTACAGAGCAGATTTTGATGAGGTCTAATTTATGTCAATTTTCTTTTATATATTATGCTTTTACTGTCAAATCTAAGAACTTGATGCCTAGCCCTAGATTCCAAGATTTTTCTCCTGTATTTTTCTAAAAGTTTGTGTCATCTTACATTTTATATGTAAGGCCATGGTTCATTTGAGTTCATTTTTGTGTAAGGTTTGAGGCTTAGGTTGAGGTATTTTTGTGGTGGTGGTTTTTACCTATGGATGTCCAATTGCTCCAGAACCATTTGCTGAAATGCCTGTTCTTTCTCCATTGAATTGCTTGTGCAACTTTGTTAAAAATCTGTGGATCTTATGAATATTTCAAGGTCTACCCTGAAGTACAGTGCTGTGGGTGATAGGATAATATCCATCTACTTACAAGGAAGACCAGTTGATAATGGCTGCTATTCAAATTTACACACTAACCACTAATACCAACGATGAAGGAAGACATTGAAGATTGTAACCAATTTCTTCAGTCTTAAACTGATCAAGTGTACAATCAAAATGCATTGATAGGTACTGGTAATTGGAAGGCAAAAATGGAAAACAGAGAACTCAGTAGCTGCAAAATATGGCTTTAGTGATAGAAATGACAGGATTGCATGATGGAATTTTGCAAGATCAATGACTCATACATTGTCAGTAACCTTTTTCAACAACATAAACTGTCTACACACATAGACCTTGCCAGATGGAATATACAAGAATCAAATTGACTCCATCTGTGGCAAGACAGTATAGAGAAGCTCAGAAATCATCAGTCAGAACAAAAATAGAGTTAACTGAGGAAGAGACCCAGACCATCAATTGCTCATGCAAGTTCAAGTTAAAGCAGAAGAAAATTAAAACATCCACAGGAGCTAAAATACAACCCTGAGTACATTGTTGTTGTTACGTGCCATAAAGTCAGTTCCTACTCATAGCGACCCTGGTATAGGGTTTCTGAGAAGCAGCTGGTGGGTTTGAACAACAAACTTGTGTTTTACAGTCCAGTGCTGATTCTATAATGCCACACCAGGAGTTTGACCCTGAGTACATGTGCTACCTGAATTTAGAGACCATCTCAGTAAATGATGTGATTCGTTACACACTAATGACTGAAGATCAGATATGAGATATGGGATCATATCAAGAACATCATTCATGAAGAAAGCAAAGGGTCATTTAAAATGAAATGAAAGAAAATGTGTGGATAGTTTAAAAAAAAAAAAATGAAGTTCAGAAGAGACTTGAAACTTGCTTTGAAACATAGAAAAGCTAAAGCTACTAGAAAAAATTATGAAAAGAGTTGAACAAAAGATTTTAAAGGGCACTTTGAGAAGACAACAAGAAGCATTATAATGAAATATGCAAAGACCTGAAGTTTTAAAATCTAAAGAGAAGAACATGCTTAGCATTTCTCAAGCAAGAACTGAAGGAAAAAAATTAAGTCGCTAGTTGAAATATTGGAAGATTCTGTAGGATAAGCATTGGGCTAAAAACCACATGGTTTTTAGCTAAACACCACATGCAGTTCAAGCCTGCCAGCTGCTCCCCAAGAGAAAGTTAAGGCTTTCTGCTCCAACAAATTTTTTTTTAAAGATCCCAGGAACCCCATACAAGGTTGCTATGAGTTGGAACTGACTAGATGGCACTTAACAATGATATAGGCAAAATATTGAGCAATGCAGGAAGCATCAAAAAAGATGGAAGAAATGCACAGTCGTGGTACCAAAACAAATTGGGCTCTGTTCCGTCTTTTCAGGTAGTAGAATATGATCAAGAACCAATGGTATTATGCATGGAGGGGATTGGAACATGGCAATGAGATGATATACGATGGAATGAATGTAAAACTAAAGTTTTCCCATGTAAACTATCATATAATTCACAATAAAACATTAAAAAAAAAAATAATAACCAATGGTATTGAAGGAAGAAGTCTAGGCTGTACTAAAGGCATTGGCAAAAAAACAAAGAATTGACAGAATATCAGTTGAGATATTTCAACAAATTGATACAACGCTGGAAGCACTCACTCACTCAGCTATGCCAAGAAATTAGAGAGCTAGCTACCTGGCTAAATGACTACAACTCCAAATTTGTACAACTCCAAAGAAAGATGATCCATCAGAATGCTGAAATTCTTGAACAATATTAATATCACACACAAGTAAAATTTTGCTGAAGTTAATTCAAGAATAGATGCAGCAGTACATCAACAGAGAATTACCAGTAATTCAAGTCAGATTCAGAAGAGGACATGGAACAAGAGATATGCTGAGGTAAGATGGGTCTTGGCTGAAAGAGAATACCAGAAGAATGTTTACCTGATTTTTTTTTTTTTTTAAACTATTCACACATTTGACTGTGTAGGTCATAAAAAATTATGGATAACATTGTGAAGAATGGAAATTTCTGAACACTTAATTGTGCTCATGTGATGCCTATAAATAGGTTAACAGACAGTTGTTCAAATAGAACAAGGAGATTCGTTGTAGTTTAGCATCAGAAAAAATATGTATCAGGATTGTATTCTTTCACCAAAGTTAATCTGTATACTGAGCAAATAATCTGAGAAACTGGACTATATGAAGAATAACACAGTATCAAGATTGGAGGAAAATTCGTTAACAACCTGCAATATGCTGCTAATCTTGCTTGCTGAAAGTGAAGAGAACTTGAAGCACTTACTGATAAAGATCAAAGACAACAGTCTTCATTCAGGATCACATCTCACCATAAAGAAAATAAAATACCTCGCAATTGGACCAGTAACCAACATCATGATAGCTGGAGAAAATATTGAAGTTGTTCAGAATTTCATTTTACCTGGATCCATGCCCATAGTAGCAGCAGTTTAAAAGAAATAAACATTACATTGGGGAAATATGCTGCAAAAGACCTTTAAAGTATTAAAAAGCAAAGCTGGAACTTTGAAGACTGAGGTGTGCCTGACCCAAGCCATATTATTTTCAGTTGCCTTATATGCATGTGAAAGCTAGACAGTGAATAAGGAAGACTGAAGAAGAATTGATGCCTTTGAATTATGGTGTTGTCAAAGAATATTGAAATTACCACGGACTGCCAGAAGAACAAACATTTCTTCTTGGAAGGAGCTTTTTAGAAGCAAAGCGAGGATGGCAATACTTCGTCTCATGTACTTTGGAAACGTCAACAGGAATTAGTCCCTGGAGAAGGACATCATACTTGTAAAAGTAGAAAGAAAAAAAAAAAAAGGATGTCCTCAATGAGATGGACCCAGGGGCTACAAGAATGGGCTTCAACATCGCACAGTGTTTCATTCTCTTGTTCATGGGGTCACTATTATCCAGAACTAACTTGATGTCAACACCTAGCAACATTTCTTGGTTCTTTATTCTGTTCCATTGATCTATGCATCTGTCAGCCAGTACCACAGTCTTAATTACTGTAGCTATATACTATAGTAAGTTTTCAAATCCTACACTGATTCTTCTCACTTAATCTTGCTTTTCAGAATTCTTTGTCTATTGAAATTCCTTTTCCATATGTATTTAAAATCATGTTGGGAATTTGATAGGAATCACTATAAACCTGCATATCACTTAGGAAAGAATTGACTTCTTTACTGTGTTGTCTTTTCAATTCATGAACACAGTACGTGTGTCTCATCATTTTAGTTCTTTGATTACTTTCATCAGTATTATGTGGTTTTCAGAATTCAAGTCCTATACATATTTTATTAGATTTAAATTAATTATCCATGGTATTATATTTTATTAATTTCAGTGTCCAAATGTTCATCGATGGTATATAGAAATACAGTTGATTTTGAAATATTTATCTTTCATCCTGCCGCCTTGTTAAATTCACCTATTAGTTCTAGTAGTGCTTTTAGATTCTTGGAATTTTCTATGTAGACAATCATTTCATCTGTAAATAAGATTTTTATTTTTTCTGATGTATCTGTTTATATTTTTTTATCTTATCGCTCTGACGAGAACTTCCAGGACTATGTTAAAAGTGGTGAGTGCAGACATTCTTTCCTTTTTCTTGATCTTAGGGTGAAAGCATCCAGTCTTTCACCATTAAGCACAATGTTGTTGTTAAGTGTCATCAAGTTGGTTCTGACGCATGGTAACCCTATGTAGGGTTTCCAAGGAGTGACTGGTGAGTTTGAACCATTGACCTTGTGGTTCCAGCTGACCTTGCAGTATGTTTTTATCAAGCTGAAAAAGGTGCCCTCTGTTGGTGGTAGTGGTGGTGTTGTATGCCATCAAGTCAATTCAGTTCTATTGGACTTGTCCTAAATGGTGTCCTGGCCGTTATCATATGGGAGCAGATTATCAGGTCTTTTTTTCTGAGCAAAAGCTGGTAGGTTTGAACTTCTGACCTTTTAGTTAGCTGGTGAATGCTTAACCATTGCACCACCAGGGTTCCCGTTGTTAAATATCATTGAGTCAGTTCCAACTCATAGCGACTCTGTATGGGGTTTCCAAGTCTGTAAATCTTTGCAGGAACAGAAAACCTCAGCTTTCTCCCATGGAGTGGCTGGGGGAACCAGTCCAGTGCTTGTCCTACAGAGCCACCACACTCTCACTAGGCCTCCTAGTTGCCCTCAATTCCTAATTAGGAGTTTTATAATGATTGGGTATTGAATTTTGTCAAATGCTTTTTCCACATGAATTGATATGATCATGTGAATTTTCTTCTTTAACCTGTTAATAATGGTAAATTGTATTGATTGATACTCAAAGATTAGACCAGCCTTACATCCTAGAATAAACTCCACTTAATTATGGTATATAATTGTATATTGTTAAGTGTTGTCTAGTTGGTTCCGACTCATAGTGACCCTGTATAGGGTTTCCAAGGAGCATCTGATGAGTTTGAACCACCAACTCTGTGGTTCACAGTCCAGTGCTCTATCCCACAGTGCCACACCAGGAGTCTATATAGTTATAAATATGTGTATACATTGAGGAATCCTGATGTGGTGTTGTAGGATGAGGCACTGAACTACAAACCGTAAGGTTGGTGGTTCAAACCCAGCAGCCGCGCCTCAGAAACCCTACACAGGGTTGCTGTATAGTACGAGTATAATAGCTTTTTTGATTTCTGTGTAGGGTTTCTGAGGAGTGACTGGTGGGTTTGAACTACTGACCTTGCGGTTCAAACCAACCTTGTGATTGAGTGCTTATCCTTAGGCACCACACTAGGACTCATAGTTGTGAGTAACTCAAGTTTCTCATAGTAACTTTTCCCTTTGCTGATTTTAATCTGTATCCTTTCACTGGAATAAACAAACAATTGTTATACTCATGTTGTTGTTATTGTTGAGTGCTGTCAAGTCAATTCCAATCCATAGTGACCCTGTATAGGGTTGCCAAGGAGCAGCTGGTGAGCTTGAACCGTCGACCTTACAGTTCAGACGGCTTTGCAGTCTGGTGCATTAACCCACAGTGCCACACCAGGACTCCTAGACGCTGTTTATTCCAGTGAAAGGATACAGATTAAAATCAGCAAAGGAAAAAGTCGCATAATGCAAACTCTAGGAGAGTTGATCACACTGTGAAGAGTTGATCACACTGTGCTTAATTATCCCAGCAGTAATGTGTGACAACACATATTAAGTATTGCTAACCTAGGGTTCTCACCAGAGTACTGGTGTCCAGGGTGTCATTGTGGGTCAGTCACAGAAGCTTAGTGCATCCACATGACTAACCTAGACTAAGAGGTCAGATCAGTATAATGTTGTGCAGACCTCAGATGAATAAAACGAAGGTACTCACTATGTTGTTGGTTGGTTAGTTATGTGCCGTGGAGTCGGTTCCGACTCATAGTGACCCTGTACAGGATTTCCGAGCCTGTAAATCTTTACAGTAGCAGAAAGCATCATCTTTCTCCCATGGAATAACTGGTAGTTTCAAACTGCTGACCTTGCAGTTCGCAGCCCGATTCGTAACCACTACGCTACCAGAGTTACATGCCTATCAAGTTGGGTATGAACCATAGTGACCTTATGCAGAATATATGTCCTGCACCATCCTTATTATCGTTAAACTTGAGCCCATTGCTACTACCATAGCTAAAATGAAAAATACTGACCATATTAAGAGTTGATGAGAATGTGGAAAAATTTGAATACTCCCACAGCTGATGGGAATGGAAAATGGTATAATCACAGGAAAACTGTGTGTATATATGTGTGTGTGAGAGGGTACTTCAGAAAGTTCATGGAAAAATTCTAATATCTTTTAACTCAATTTTCCATATACTTTTTCAAGCTTCTCATGTGGTATGTTTGGATTTTGTTCTTTTGCAAACTGTGCAGCCCCAATGTGTGGTTTCATGTGTACACTTTTCATGTTGTGTGTGGATGCCTTATGTGTGAAACATACAGTATTTATATAACATTCTAAAAAACGCAGAGGAAGGTACAGTGATGGAAAGCAGACCAAATCAGTGGTTATGGGAGAGAAGTGAGTGGTAGGAGGAATAAAGGATGAATTATCAAGAGACACAGACTTTTGGGGGATAATATTTTATCTTGATTGTGGCAGTGTTTTATAGGTGTATACAGATGTACTCATCAAACTGTGCACTCTTGTTGGGTGCCATCAAGTTGGTACTTTCTTCTGGCTACATAATGTATAACAGAAAGAAACACTTCCCAGTCCTCTCAATCGCTGCCGTGTTTGAGCCCAGTGTTAAAGCCACTGTGTCAATCCATCTCATTGAGAGTCTTTCCTCTTTTTCACTGACCCTCTAAAATTATTTTCCATAGGCTGGTCCCTCCTGATAACATAATTCAAAGTATGTGAGATGAAGTTTTGCCACCCTTGCTTTTAAGGTGAATTCTGGCTGTACTTCTTCCAAGACAGATTTATTCTTCTGGCAGTCTGTAATATATTCAATATTCTTCACCAACATCTTAATTCTCAGGCATCAGTTCTTTGGTCTTCCTTATTCCTTGTCGGAATTTCACATGCCTGTGAATCCATTGAAAACATCATGGCTTGGGTCAAGCACACACCTTAATCCTCAAAGTGACATCTTTGCTTTTCTACACTTTAAAGAGGTCTTTTAAAGCAGATTGGTCCAATGCAATATGTTGTTTAATTTTTAACTGCAGCTTTTATTAATAAACTACATTTATTATGTATGCAAGTAAAATGAAATACTTGAAACTTCAATATTTTCTCTATTTATCATGATTTTGCTTATTACTCTAGTTAAGGATTTTCATTTTGTGTTGAAGTATTGTTGCTGTTGTTAAGTGCCGTCGAGTCGGTTCCGACCCATAGCAACCCTGTACAGGATTTCCGAGGGTGTAAATCTTTACGGGAGTAGAAAGCCTCATCTTTCTCCTGCGGCATGGCTGGTAGTTTCAAACTGCTGACCTTAAGACATTAAATGTGTGTGCACACTGTTTACATTGTATGTGATCTTCATCAGTAAGTGCTTCAAGTCCTCTTTCAGCAAGCAAGATGTGTCATCTACATATAGTAGGCAGTTATACAGGTTCCACCTGAATACGATTAAGTGTTTTGGAATTCTCATTCTTTGCCATCCATAATTTGTTGTGATCCACACAGTTGAATGCCTTTGGGTAGTCAGTAAAGCACAGGTATTTGTTTATTTCTGTTTTCAGTCAAGATCTGTCTGCCATCAGCAATGATGCTCCTAGTTCCATGTTTTCTCCTGAATTGTTGCTGGATACTGTCTAGTCTGTTCCAACTCATAATGACTCTGTGCACAACAGAATGAAGCACTGTCCAGTCCTGGCCCTCCTCACTGTTGTTGTTATGCTTGAGTTCATTGCTGCTGCCACTGCCAATCCATCACATTAGAGAGCTTCCTTTTTTCCGCTGATCCTTCCCTTTACCAATCATGATATCACTTCTGAAGATCGAGCTTGAATTTCTGGCAACTTCTTGTCTATGTACTGTTGCAACCATTTTTTAACTACATCAAAATTTTACTTACAACTAATACTAATGATATTGTTAGATAATTTCCACATTCTGTTGGATCACCCTTCTTTGGAACAAACACGAATATGGTTCTCATCCAGCTGGGTTGACTAGGTAACTGTCTTACAGATTTCTTGGAGTAGACAAATGAATGCTTCATGTTGCATTCATTTGTTTTGAGACATTTTGGTTGGTATTCTATCTATGCCTGAAGACTTGTTTTTCCCAGGGCTCTCAGTACAGCTTGAATTTCTGCCTTCAGTGTCATTGGTTCTTGGTCATCGGCTGTTACCTGAAATAATTGAACATTGACCATTTATTTTTGGTACACGATTCTCTATTCCTCCCATCTTTTGATGCTTCTTGTATCCTTCAGTATTTTGCCCATGGAGTCCTTCAATATTGCAACTCTAGGCTTGAGGGTTTTTTTCTTTAGTTCTTTCGTCTTGAAAAATACCAATCATGTTCTTTCCTTTTGGTTTTCCATCTCCAGGTCTTTGAACATTTCATTATAATCCTTTACTTTAAAGCCTTCTATTCAGGTCTGCTACTTAATTTCTTCTATTTGCTTTAGCTATTCTGCATACAAGAACAAGTTTTTGATCTTTTCTTTCCTGTTTTA
Source organism: Chrysochloris asiatica (assembly GCF_000296735.1). NCBI lineage: Eukaryota > Metazoa > Chordata > Mammalia > Afrosoricida > Chrysochloridae > Chrysochloris > Chrysochloris asiatica. Next base: position 14,766,295 of record NW_006408592.1, on the reverse strand, counting down.
TTAATGGCCTTTTGTTTTCTTCATATATAATGTCCTTTATGTCATCTCAACTCATTTGGTCTTCAAGTTGTTAGTGCTCAATGTGTAAAATCTGAGATGGTCTCTAAATTCAGGTAGATATCTTGATCTTTTTTTTTTTTAATCAATTTCAGATTGTAGAAGTTGGTAAAAATTTTCAATTTCTTCATCTTTGGCATTAGTGGTTGGTGTGTAGATTTGATTAATAGTCTTCCTTGAAGGCATATGGACATTATCCTATCTCTGACAGTGTCAGGATAGATCTTAAACTGTTCTGTTTGACAATGACTGCAACACCATTCCTCTTCAATTTGTCATTCCTGGCATAGTAGACCATGTGATTGTCTGATCCAGAATGAACAATACCAGTCCTTCTCAGCTCACAATGCATAGTATATAGACCTTTATACAATCCATTTCTTTGATAACTTCCAGTTTTGTTACATCCATACTTAATACATTCCACATTTTTATTTTTAATTACTGTTTTCAGCTATTTCTTTGATTTTTGAGTCATGCCACATCAGCCAACATAGGTCCGAAAAGCTATACTCTAGTCATGCCATTAAGGTTGACTCTGCTTTGTAGAGGCAACTCTTCCCCAGTTGAATTTTGAATGCTTTCCAACCTAAGGAATTCATCTTCCTTCACTAAATCAGTATACTTTAAATATGTGTAATTTAATGTAAGTCAATTATACCTCATTGAAGTTGTGGTGTGGTGCTGTGGGCTAAGCACCAGACTGCTAACTGCGAGGTTGGCAGTTAAAACCCACCTGCCACTCCTTGAAAAGCCTATACAGGGTCGTTATGGGAGTCGGAAATGACAGTTGTATAAAAGTTATATTTTAAAAAAATGTCTTATTATTTAATCAAGCCTCGGTTTCCAATTTGTGAAGTAAGAGTGTACCTACCTCATAGTATTTATTTAAAGATTTTATGTATAAATTGTTTTGCTGTGGTACCTGATGCACAGCAGGTGACTCAATCAATGGTAATTCTATTCTACCATCCCCTGCCTCTTCTATGGGACTGAAAAGATAGTGATACTTTCAAATTACCACCTTGATGCATTTAACAAAGTCTGGTTGATTCATTCTCTCTCAATACCTCTTAATAGCTGAGTAGGTGAAAGTTTCAGGATTTGGGTAAATAGGCCTGCTTCTCATGCTAATGAAAACCTTTCTTCTCCTGAAAATAGTGACTTCTAGATCATGACATGACTTGACAAAGTTTAATTTTGCTTTTCCATTTTTTCTCCCACAGGGTTTATCCATGGCTTAGAGGACTAGGTTATACGTCCTTAGGTATATTTCTGTTGGGATTTTTATTATGGAACATAGATAACATCTTTTGTGATTCACTGAGGTAAGATAGTTTCATTCCTTGAGAAATGTTTTAGAAGCATTTTATTACATTGGTGGTGGTATGTGCCATGGAGTCAGTTCCAACTCACAGCTACCCTGTACAGGAACAGAAAGGCCCACCTTTCTCCCACAGAGCAGCTGGTGGATTTGAACTGCTGACCTTGCAGCTAACACTACATAATCAGGGCTCTTTATAGAAATGTTACTGCCTTGAAATTAATTTTTACCATTGTAATTGTAAAATAAAGTTAAATTCAGGAAATACCTATTTCAATGACTTAAAGTTCGGACCTGAGAATATTTAATAACATTTGTAAAATTCATATTTTCTTCCAGTTCATTACAGAATTAGAGTTAATCAAATATTGACTAGATCTTTAAAACCTAGTTTTTTTTAATAAAAATAATTTGTAATTAGTAAATGAAGTACATGTAAACAAATTTGAACCTAAATATGTTTAATGTTATTTGCCAAGAAGGGTCAACATTCTTATTACCATCTTGTCAGCAATTATATACTGACAGGAGTTTTAATCTTGGATTTGGTCTCTGGACCCTAGTCAGCCACTAAAGAAAGTACTTTAATCTTTCTAGGCCTCAATTTCCATAAAATGAATGTGTTAAGTAGGTTAAACTAAAGAGTTCTTCCCCACTGAAAATCCTGTGACCCAGCAGTTTTGTATAAACACTGAGCATATTAAACACCACCACAGAGAGGCAATCAACAAAATTCAGACTATAGAAAATTTGAGATAAATAACAAAAATGTGTAGATATAAAATGCTGTATTACTTGAATAATTCAGTTTAGAGGAGGAACAGCCTATTAAAAATAAACAAGATTGGTCATGAGATGATACCTTTTGAAGATGATTGGTTGATCAATACATTTATATTACACACTTTACTTTTATATATATTTGAAATTTTTCTATGTTTGTTGTTGTTTTAAGTGCTGTTGAGTTGATTGTAACCCTATATAGGGTTTCCAAGGAGCAGCTGGTACGCTTGAACCACTGGCCTTGCAGTTCAAAGGACTTTGCAGTCTGATGCATTAGCCCTCAGCGCCACACCAGGCTATGACTACCTGACATTATATAATTCTGGTACATACATGAGAGGATAAATAAAGAATTGCTATAAAATTAATAGAAATCTTCATTAAACAAAAACATCAAAATGTGAAGGTATTGTTTCTCATATCCTCCATCTAGGACAGTATGTTGTTGTTGTTGTTAAGTACCATGGAGTCATTTCCAACTCATAGCGACCCTGTACAGGATTTCTGAGGCTGTAAATCTTTACAGGAGCAGAAAGCCTCATCTTTCTCCCGTGAAACGGCTGGTAGTTTCGAACTTTGACCTTGAGATTAGCAGCCCGATTCGTAACCACTACGCTACCAGAGCTCCTTAGGACAGTATACTTCTAACAAAAAGCAGAGTCCTATCTAACCTTTTCCCAAAGAATTCTAATGCTTGATTTTTACACCATGTGAAAACAGTAGTTTTGGTGTTACTGAGGGACTTAAATCATGTTCCTTTTAAATGTTCTTTGAGTTTGGGGAAGAAAAAGAAGTCTGAAGGGGCTGTAGAATGGATTGGAATAAGGTTTCCCATTGAAATTCTCGTAGGTCAACCCTTGCTACCCACAAAGAATGAGCAGGTGCATTATCACGATGGGGAAAACATCCTCAGCACAACTTTCCAGGCTTTTTCCTCTTCAGTGCAATTTTCAATTTTATATAAGTTCATAATAAGCCCCTGTGACCATCCTATGTCCGTCAAGAAAATTTATTGGGATTAACCTGTTGGAATCCCCAAAAATAGCCACCATAGCTTCTTTACCTTCAACTTAACTGGTCTAACAGATGCCTGTAGAAGCCACTGTTTTGAATAGATCTTGCTTTTCTTTAAGGCACCATAAGGTGACTAGGAGTCCTGGTGTGGCTCTGTGGGCTAATGCATCAGACTGCAAAGTTGTTTGAACTGCAAGGTCGATGGTTCAAGCTCACCAACTACTCCTTGGAAATCCTATACAGGGTCGCTGTGGGTCAGAAGCGATTCAGCGGCACTTAACAACAACAACAGGGTGAATAAGACAAGTTTATTACTGAGAGAAATTGTCTGTAGGCATCCACTGATGAGAGAGACATGTTTAAACATGTCTTGTTTGGAATAAACCCATGCGTATATGAGTCGGAACTGAGTCGACAGCGTTGAACTGGAACCATAATAGGCATAGTTTCTGACTTACCCTTGTACATCTCATGTTTTAGACGTACATTTTAAAAAGTAAAGTGGAACTCATTTAAAAATAAAGTAAGTGTGCTATTAGCATCTTTGAGAAACAGAAATATTCTGATTTAGATGTAGTCTTTAATACAGAAATAATTATAATGCAACAAAATATCTGAAATTTGCTTCAAAATAAGATGAAGAAGGGTTGTAGGTGATGCAGATGGACTGTAAGTGAACAACTATTGAAGCTGGGTAATGGGTGCGTTGTTTTCTGGTCTGTTTTGACACATGTTTGAAATTCCCATTATAAAAAGTTCAGTAAATGTGAACAAACAATTTAATACCGCTAACTTAGAAAACTAAGATCTAAGGGAGCTTTTTGCATTGACTGTTAGTGCTATTGAGTCGGTTCTGACTCATATGCAACCTGTATAGGGTTTCCAAGGAGCAGCTGCTGGGTTTGAATGGCCAACTTTGTCGTTAGCAGTCCAGTGCTTATCCTACAGTGCCATACCATCCCCTGGTGAGACCCATTAACCAATCTAGCTTAAGAAACAAAGTAGAATTTAGAGATGGTATTCTCCTAAAAAAAATCCTTAGATAATCTAGAAAAATAACTTGGTGTTTCATATTGGTTTTTACTCCTCTAATAAATGAGCTTTAAATGCTATATACTTAACCCAAAGATCTAGAATTTGAGACTCACTTATTCAACTAGCAAGTAACTTTGACAACTCAGTCCCTAAATTTTAGGCTCTTGATCTGTAAAACCGTGTTAATAGTGTCCTCAAAGAATCACTGACTATGTTTTGAAATCATAGGTGTAAGAAAGGACTTTATAGACTCTGTGGTATTGAACTGAGGTGATAGTTAATGTATAGGGCATAAAAGAGGCCTGTTACCTAGAAAAAAAAGCATTCCACAGATTAGTATGTTACCTAGAAAACATTTAAGATAAACTGTTTTATTTATGGAATGACTTCAAAACCCTTAATCTGTTAATATGTATTATATTATTGCCTCTCTAAGAGGTCAGTAAACTATATACTTTTTTCAACATTTATTTGATCACAGAGTCCTTTCTTCATGGAACATCTGCTAAGACTACTAGAAGTATACACTTTGGAAAACAATACAGCAGACTATAAATATCTTAACTAGTCTTGAGAAAGTTAAATAATTGCTATATTTGAGAATGACAGACTTTTCAAAATACTCCAAAACTATAAGCGTTCATTGTTATATGCATTTTTTTCCTTTTCACCCAGGAACTTCCGAAAGAAGATGCCTCCCATCATAGGTGTTGCCACACAATTTCATGCATGGTGGCATATTTTAACTGGTCTTGGCTCTTATCTTCACATCCTTTTCAGGTAGGAAGTAGAGACTTTCATAGCTAAGTATTAGTGGGGTTTGCTTTGCTCTTCAAATAGGTTGGCATAAGAAACAATGAAAAAAAAATCAAGAAAAGGTTTTCATATTAAAAGAAACACTCTTTGATAGTTACCAGGGGTAACAGGGAGGAGAGAGTAATTCACTGGCTAGAGGGTCCACATATGTTAACTTGGGTGACAGGAAAGGGAATGTACAAGAAGAGCGAGGTTGTCAGAAAAGTGATGAAGACACAGGGAGGAATATAAAAGTTAAAGAGGATAAAAGTAAATACTTCTATAGCCATAACACTGCAACAAGAGTGTTCTCTGGGTATATACTTAAGATAAATACACAGACTGAAAGGGTATGTGAGGGAGAGTGGGAGTATACCCTCAAATCTATAAAGGTTTGACAGAGATATTTAGTTTATGAGTATTTACCTTTGCTGCAAACACACCTATGAAAGTGGTAGAGCATGTTGTTATGTGCTGTAGAGTCGATTATTGGAATCAATTAGTCTGATGGACTAATGGAACTTGTGACCATGAGTCTCCATGACTCTGTGACCAGAAGAACTAGATGGTACCCAGCTACCACTACCAACTGCTCTAAAAGGGATCACATTAGAAAGGTCCCAGATAGAGCAGAAGAAAATGTGGAACAAAACTCAAACTTATTAACAACAACAACAGCAACAAAAAAGACCAGGCTTACTGGTCAGAAAGCGACTGGAAGAAACCAAGATTATGGCCCTTGGCGACCCTTCAGGTGTAGAAAGAAACTCACCCTTGTGAACCAATTTTCAGCCAAGTGGTAGATACATATATGTCCCAAGGGGGACAACACTTGTAAGTAATGCTCACCATTAAATGGTAAACCATTCAATATCTAAAGGGCAGCATTTAAAAATAAAAGTGGGGGGCGGGGTGGAGGCCGGGACAGCATTTACCTAAGGACAAAGTGGAAATAAGAACTACAGGGAGGAAGTTGGGTAGCTATTGTTACATGCAGGGGATTGCAATCATTGAAATGAAACAAAGTGTTTAATTTGCTGAATGTAAAAGTGACTGTCTTCTCTATAAACCTTCACTCAATTCACAATTAAAAGTTTCAAAAAGAAAAAGAAATGATGAAATAAAAAGAACTGAACTGAGGATTTCAGTGGGAAGCATAAGAAAATATAATATTATGGTGAAATGTGAAAAGACCTGAGTTAGAAAACTTAAAGGGAAAATTATGATAAACATTTTTCAAGCTAAAAGAACTGAAGTGAAAACTCAAGACTCAAGTTGAAATACTGAAGGATTTTATGGATAACAATTGAATGATGCAGGAAGCATCAAAAGAAGATGAAAGTAACATGAATGAACCTTTTGCTGAATGAAATTAGTTACAAAAGGAGAAATACTGCATAGAACCGTTATTATAAAGATTAAGAAAAAGTACCCACACTAAAAGGGGGGAAATTCTTTCCTGGTTACTGGGGTGCGTGGAGTGGGGTGAGGAGAGGGAAGAGAAGGTAGAGTACAGGGTAGGGAAGAGACACAGGATAATTTGGTTGCTGGGGAGGGGGCAGTACACCAGAAGGGGGAGGGGAAAGAAAGAACAAGGCAGATGGGAGAACACTTAGGCTAAGTGGGACAGAGGTAAATAATGATGTTTGCACAACCTTGGAACAACAGGGCTCTGGGATACAGGGATTAGGGCATGGTTGGAATGGGTAAAAGGGGGAAAATAATGTTAAGATGCTTGTCTGTCTTTTGAATTTGGTTTCCCCTTACCTAATATTGTAAAATAGACACTTGAAGGGGAGAGAAAGGAATAGCCAGAAACATCACCATAGAAAGCTTGTAAGTCCATCTTCAGCCTGTAACTGATTAGAATACCTAAACAGGGGCTAGAACTTGCCCAGTGAAGGAGGCTTCCTGTGAAGCCTTCGCATTGCATAAGACCATAGGTGGAATCCTGATCCCCATCCAGAATTTTCTGAGGTGGAAAATTTCCATTTGAAAGGACAAGCAGACCAGCTTGGAGCAGGTAGAAGAACAGAAGATACCTCTTGAAAGAAAGACCAGCAGGAAAAATAAAAAATAATAATGGCAGTCTGATAGACTACTACAAGAACAAGCAAGTTGGTTGCCCGGGAGCCATCAGGGCAAGTGGTCAGGTACTCTAGGTCAAACCCCCTTCTAAGACTAAGATTCAGAACAAACAAGATGGTGGATAGGGTAGGAGTGCAGTGAGGATCTCCATCAGCAACAACACAGAACACTGGACCAAGAAGGATCGGGATAACCAAGAACTCTGAACCATATATAAAGGAATATTTAGAAAGTTTGAAGGCTTACAACCAGTGGAATTTGTAGCAGAAGCAAGAAATCCAGTGCTTTCTAATCCAAGGCACTCAGCTGCTCCCGGAGCGGCCATCTTGGGCGAGACCAAGTAGCCATCCTGGGCAAGGCCGAGTGGCAGAAGGATCGGAGCAGCTACGTATGCCTGACTGATACACAGAGATAAAAGTGTGGACATTATTATTTTTATTATTATTATTATTGTACCTGTTCATTGGTCTCTCATGGCTGTACAACTCCATTCTGGTGACTAGAGGGGGTGCCTAAACGAGTGGACACCCCAGCCCCACCCTCAGAGGGTTCTACTATGCATTCATGCAGATCTCCTCAAAATTTAAAGGAACAATAACCACTTAAAACCAAATGGCAATGCAAAATGGCCACTGCCGGCCCTGAACTGTTTGTTACTAGGAAAAAGGCCTGAACTGGGGTTGTGGAGCAGGACAGGCAGACTAAAAAGGAAACAGGCCAAATATTAAATCCTTAGTTAACGTCATAATGACCAACAGTGACATCTTGAAATTTCTCAGGTGACCTTGGAGGCAAGAAGCTGAAAGAGGACATTAAAATCATACTCATATTAAGCTTTGTTGTTGTTGTTGGTAAGTGCTGTCGAGTCGGTTCTGACCCATAGCGACCCTGTATAGGGTTTCCTAGGAGCGACTGATGAGCCTGAAGCGCCGACCTTGCAGTTCAAATGGCTTTGCAGTCTGGCGCATTAACCCACAGTGCCATACCAGGACTCCATATTAGGCTAGGTTATAAGTTTTTTTTCCTCTCTTGCTTCTTTTGTGCGATTATAGACTACAGCATCCAATTTTTCTTTTTTTTTTTGCTGTTGCTGTTGTGTTTTTTGGTCCTCTGTTTACATTTAGGGGGCTTTTTCTCTCCATACATTACCCAAGAAGAGCAATTGCTGTCATATAGTCAAGCTACAGTCACACCCTATTAAATCCCACAATCCAAACAAGAACCGATACCAGCTGCCATACACGTTTACTCTGCGACAGTTACTCTGAGTCAAGTAATAAAAAGAGTGAAAGGGAAACCCAGCTCCTGATCACATCTACCTCAAGGCAATCAGAAAGCATAAAAAACACCAAAACATACACTCAGTTAAATATTAAGGTCACAGCTAACTACTGAATATGCCCAAGAAACAGAAACAGATGACCATATCAGCACATGTCCAGAAACGAGATAAAGTGACTGAAACAAATGAGCTGGAGGTAGACCTACTCCATACTGGAAGGGGAGCAGGCTTTAGAACTGCTTGAGAAGGAATTCAGAAATATGATTATAAAATGTATCAAAACCCTTTAAAATGGAGTTGAGAAAAATAAGGAAGAAATCGGGAAAGTGCTATAGGAACAATCAAATAAGATAGATACAGCAATGTTGACTGTCTTTTGAATTTTGGTTTCCCTGGCATAACATTATAAAATAGACACTTGAGGGGGAGAGAAAGGAATAGCCAGAAATATCACCATAGAAAGCTTGTAAGTCCGTCTCCTACCTATAACTGATTGGAATACCTAAAATGGGACTACAACGTGCCCATTGACGACGCTTCCTGTGGAGCCTCTGCATTACATAAGACCATAGGTGGAATCCTGAGCCTCACCTAAAATCTTCTGAGGTGGAAAATTTCAACTTGAAAGGACAAGCAGACCAGTCTGGAGTGACTAGAAGAACAGAAGATACTTCTTGAAAGAAAGACTGACAGGAAAAATACAAAACAATAACAGAAGTCCAACTGCTTACTACAAGAACAAGCAAGTAAGTTGCTTCCCACATCAAGGCAAGTGGTCAGGTCCCCTCAGGACAAACCCCCTTCCAAGAATAAGACTCAATGTGAATAAACAAGCAGACATGCACTCTGATTGGTGACCACGTTCGTCACTGATAAGGGCAAGTGGGGAAAACAGCAATGAAGCTGCGAGCTAAGCCCTACAATGTTCAATACACTCCTGTGAACCTGGGTGGAGACTTGGTTGGCCAGCAGTGTGGCAAGACATGGGACTCTTGGGCCCAGAGTCAGTGACATAGCCACAGAGTACTAGAGTGGAGAGTGAAGCATCCAGCTGATAAGAAGAGAGGGCATATGCATAAGAACATCCACACTTGCAGATAATACCCACTCGACCTGGCTTCAATGACTGGATGATCAGAGCTCAACCAGAAGAAGAAAGAAGAGGGAAAAAAAAGAGTAATCTGTTACAGTTTGATGAACTTGACCTACATCTGTGGATGCAGTAGCTCAAAAGAGGGAACAAATCTTTACAGTGAGGATCATTCCCACCCTCTCTATTCACAGAGTAGACAGGGATGGGCAGCTTGGACATTAGCTACCCTAAATGTGGGGTGCTATAAAGGCAAGAAGTGACTGGTTTACAAACTTTCAAGAGGGAGCCTAGATCCAGAGGGCATGGAGGAAGGTAGAATCTCCACTGAGTAGTATCCCATCTGTCTGGGCGGGGCTAATGAAAGGAGATGGGGATAGGTCCCTTGTGGTACAATGGTGAATAATTGTTATCAGGACTGACTGCAAGGATTGGGAGTGTAAAGGTAGATGTTTTGTAGCAAAAGGAGGGGAGTGATTGACTATGTAGTTCAGGAGCCGAGGTCCCTGGAACCATCAAGTGAGAAGAGCGGAGTGTGAGACCTTACCCAAAGAAGCAGTGACACCAGAGATGGCAGCAGAGACGATGATGTGAAGAGATGGAGTAGCAGGGGACTCTAGACCCAGAGAGGGAGAGGGATTATGTGCTAATGAATGGGGGGGGGGGTGCAGACTTGCAGGGTATACTCTTTGGTTGGCTGATGATGCATGGCAGGGATTATAACCATGCAATGAAATGATATACCAATAGGATGAATGTAAAGCTAATGTTCTCCCATGTAAACTACCACATAATTCACAATAAAACATTAAAAAAAAAAAAATATATAGATACAGCATTGGAAACAATTCAGAACCTTCAGAAAGAGGTCCAAGTGATTCATAATAGAATATCAGAAATGGACAAAACACTGAAAGGACAAAGGAGTAGAATTGAAGAGATGGAAGCCAGAACTAGTGAGCTGGAAGACAAGTCTCTCAATACTACTAAGTTAAAAGATCAAGCAGCAAAAAGGATAAAAAATCTGAAGAAGGCCTAAGATTCATGTTGGACAAAATGAAGAGGAATAACTTAGGAATTATCGGCATTCTGGGACAGGAAGAATCCACAAGTCAACAGAGGAGATAGGTGAAGAGCTTCTGGAACAAAATTTCCCTAACACCCTGAAAAGTAAAAAGATAAGCATTCAAGAAACTCAGTGAACCCCAGGAAGGATGGACCCTAAAAGAAAATCACCAAGACATATAATAATCAAGCTCTCCAGAATCAAAGATAAAGACAGAATCCTGAAAGTAGGTAGGGAAAAGAGAAGTGTTGCATATAAAGGCAAGCAAATCAGATTAAGCTCAGATCTGAGAAACCATGCAGGCAAGAAGGCAATAGGGAGACATATATAAAACCCTGAAAGAAAGAAAGAAAAAAAAACTTCCAACCAAGAATCCTCTACCCAGCAAAGCTATTCACTCAAATACAATGGTGTAATCAAAACCTTCCAGGATAAACAGAAGCAAAGGGATTTTGCCAAAGCCAATCCTATGCTAAAAAACATCCTAAAGGGAGTTCTGTGGACTGAGAACCAACAAGAACAGATAACAACCAGAGACTGAGACTGATAGACATGGGAGCACCACCCAGAACTCAATTGACAAATGGAAGAGTTGAAAACAGAACAAAACTGTAAGAGCAAATTCAGAGGATCTGGGAGGTCAGTGTGTGATCAAAACAATTACAATGTGAAAGAAGGTACACACAGAGAAACAGATCCAGTTGGTGAGGTCAGGTAGATTACAGGATAAAATAGACTGTCTTAAATGGAGAAAAAAGTTAATGGAATATAAGGTAACCATAATGGAGGGGTTGGGATGAGGGGATTAAGGGGAGGTGGAGGGAGGCAATGGTAGAGGACAGGTAAGGGGCAGACACATCATATAGTTCAGGTGTTGGGGAGGGCAATAAAGAAGGGGGAGGAGTGGAAGAACAAGGTAGATAGAGGAACACTGAGACAGGTTTGCATGGCCTAAGTAGGACAGAGGTAAATAGTGATGAATGCTCAACCTTGGAACAATAGGGCTCTGCGATGCAGGGATCAAGGCATAGTTTGAAGAGGGGAAATAATACTAAGCTGCTTGACTGTCTTATGAATATTGGTTTCCCTTGCCTGCTATTGTAAAATAGACACTTGAGTGGAATAGAAAGCAATGTCAGGAAACATGATTACAGAAAGTCTGTAAACCCATCTTCAACCTATAACTGATTGGGATACCTAAAATGGGTTCTAGAACTTGCCCATTGAAATAGGCCTCTTGTAGAGCCTTTGCAGTATATAGAAATTTAGGTGGAATCCTGAGTACCATCCAGAACCTTATGAGGTGAGACATTCTCACTAGCAAGGACAAGCAGACCAGCCTGGACCAGCTAGAGCAACAGAAGATACGTCTTCAAAGAAAGATCATCAGGAAAAATCCCGAACAAAAATGTCAGCATGACTGGCTACTACCAGAATAAGCCAGCTGTTTGCCAGGAAGCCCAAGGCAAGCAATCAAGTTCCTTCAGGACAAATCCCCCTCTAAAACTGAAATTCAAACAGAACATATGAGTAGGCATGTAAGCTTGCTAGCAACCACATTGGTCTACTGTTGAGTGGAAGAGAGGGAAAGGCAACAATGAAGAAATGGTCTGAGCTCAACCACAGTCCATAGACTCCCTTTGATCTGGAGATGAGAGAGAGGAGAAGTAGGGCTGGTTGGTCCAAAGTGTGGTAAGACCTGGGCCCATGGACAAGGACAAAACCACAGAGGGCTAGAGCTGAGAGTGAAGCATTCAGCTGATATGAAGTGAGGGGAGATGCACAAGAATACCCAAACTTGTACCCATTAGACCTAACGTCGATGGCTTGATAATCAGAACTCGACTAGAAAAAATTTTTTTTGTTTTTTTTTATAAGGGAAACAAGGGTAAATTGCTACAAGTTGATGAACTTGACCAATACTCATGGAGGTAGTAACTCTAAATACCAACATAGAGTGAAGGAGTCTTCACATCAAGTACCAATGCTAGCCCCTCTGTACACAGGGTAAATAGGGACAGGCAACTTAGTTATTGGCTACCTAAAATGAGGAGGTGAAGAAGGCACGAAGTGACTGGCTTCCAAGGTTTCAAGAGGGAGTTTAGTTTAAGAGTGTGTGGGGAAGAAAGAGCCCCCACAGAATAGTTTTCATCTTGTCTAGATAGGCTTGGTTAAAAGAGATGGGGATAAGATTCTTATGATTCAATAGTGAGTAATAGTTATCATGACTAATTGTGACAGTCATAATTGTAAAGGTATAAGTTTTGTAACAAAAACAGGGGAGTAGTTAATCTTGCAGTCCAGAAACACAGGACCCTACGACCATCAAGGGAGAAGAGCACAAGCAGAATGCAAGACCTTATCCAAAGAAGCAGTGACACTAGAGATGGGGACATGGAGAGAGGGAGCAGCTGAGGACTCTAGATTCATGGAAAGAGAGAGGCTGAGAGCTGACAGCCAGGAGGCAGACTTTCAGAATGTGCCCTTTGGTGGTATAAATTATTATATTTGCCTGAGTGTTTAAAAAAAAAAAAAAAGAACTAAAGTGAATGGAGAGAAACTATTATCTGATGGTACATGGAGGGGATTATAATCATTGCAGTGAAAGAAGGTGTATGATTTGTTGAATGTAAAACTGATGATATGCCCTGTAAAGTTTCGTTCAATTCATAATAAAAACTTTAAAATAGGTATCAAGGTAGACCCCAATTTTTAGTAAACAAAGTCAGTATGTATATAAAAAGGAAGTGAAAAATAAAATCTTTATATGAGAAAAAGACTGAGATTCAAGAGGAATACACAAGCAAGCATGTGGTCATGCTGGTGACCATGTTAGTCACCTATAAGGATTTGGAAGACAGCTACGTAGGCCAGCCTACTGAAAGGGATCCATATTTGTCCCCATTTCAAAAAAAGGTGATCAAATGACATACAGAAATGATTAAGCAGTATCATTAATATCAGATGCTCATAAACCTTTGCTAAAGATAATTCATAAACTATAACCATACATACACAGGGAACTGCCAAAATTTCAAGCTGGATTCAGAAAAGGATATGGAGTGAAGGATGCCATCGCTATTGTCAGATACGTCTTGGCTGACAGAGAATACCAGAAAAATCAACCGGGTGGATCATAACAAATTATGGATAACATTTTTAAGAACGTGAATTTCAAAACACTTAGTCTTGTCCATGCAAACCTGTATATACAACAAACAGAACAAAAAGATTCTGTGTGGTTCAAAATTGGAAAAGATATATGACAGGATTGTGTCCATTCACTGTACTTATTCAGTCTGTGTGCTGAACACATAGTCCAAGAAGCTAGACTATACAAAGAACAAGGTCTGAACATTGGAGGAAGATTTATTAGCAGATGATACAACCTTGCTTGCCAAAAATGAAGATGACTTGAAACATTTATTGATGAAGGTCAAAGATTCCAATATATATTACACCTGAAAGTTAAGAAAATATGAATTCTTCACAATTGAACTGATAAACACCTGATAAATGGAGAAGTTGAAATTATCAACTGCTTCATTATACTTTGATAAACAATCAACAGCAGTGAAAGCAGTGAAGACAGCAAATGACACATTGTATTGGCCAAGTCTGTAAAAGATCTCTTAAGTTTTAAAACAGCAAAGATCATACTTTTTTTTTACTGAGAGGAACCTGACCCCAGTCCATGGCCTTTTTAAATCACCTCATATGCATGTGAAAACTGAACAATGAAGAGAGAATAATTATTGTGTTCAAATTATGATGTTGGCTAAGAATTTTAAATGTCCTAGGACCTTCATTTGCTGATGGGGCACAACTCAAAATGAAGAGAAACAGCTGTAAACATCCATTGAAAATCAGAACATGGAATGTACGAAGTATGAATCTGGGAAAATTGGAAATTGTCAAAAATGAAATGGAATGCATAAACATCGATATCTTAGGCATTAGTGAACTGAAATGGACTGATATTGGCCATTTTGAATCTAATGACCACAAGGTTTACTATGCCAGGAATGACAAATTGAAAAAGAATGGTGTTGCATTCATTGTCAAAAAGAACATATCCAGATCAGTCATGAGGTACAACGCTGTCTGTGATAGGATAATATCCATTCGCCTACAGGGAAGCCCAGTTAATACCACGATTATTCAAATTTACACACCAACCACTAAAGCCAGTAAGGATGAAATAGAAGAATTCTACTAACTTCTTCAATCTGAAATCTATCAAACATGCAATCAAGATGTCTTGATCATTCCTGGTGATTGGAATGCAAAGGTTGGGAGTAAAGAGGAAGGATCAATGGTTGGAAAATATGGCCTTGGTGATAGAAACGATGCTGGAGAACGCATGATAGAATTCTGCAAAACCAATGATTTGTTCATT
>NW_006408592.1:14730837-14749245 GCF_000296735.1 Chrysochloris asiatica | reverse complement strand
CGTGGCAACAGTAGTGAGGTTGGCCCAGGATTGGGCAGTGTTTCGTTCTGCTGTGCGTAAGGTCGCTATGGGTCCGTACCAACTCGATGGCACCTAACAACAATGGACTGCCAAAAGAAGAAACAAATTAGTCTTAAAAGCAATTCAACTCATATGTTCCTTAGGACACATCAGGTCCTAATGCTAGAAAATGGCATTATGTTTGGACCAACAGAAGCAAGGGAACCCCTTTGTGAGTTGGACTGACACTATAGCTACAACAACAGACTCAAGCTGCCAGCAGTGCACAGGACAGAGCAGTGTTGCATTCTGGTATACAGAAGGAGTCATTCCGAGTTATAGCCAACACACCAACAACAACCAATTTTTCAAGTTAGAGACAGAATCAGGTAGTTTGTTCCAGCTCTGCCTTTGCCACCGTGTGACCTAAGTAAGTTCCTTCCCTGTTGTCAAGGTTGATTCCTTCATTTAGTATTAGTGCAGCTATTGTACTAACTGGAGTCCTGGTGTGGCGCTGTAGGATAGCAATTCAAATGTGCCAGCTGCTCCTCAAAAAACGCTATACAGGGTTCCTCTGTACTGGACCCAATTCAACAGCACTCCTCAACATTGCACTAATTGAATTCTGACACATGATGTGCATTCTAAGTAGATTGTTCATCCTCTTTGTTAGTGCAAGTAAGATCATAGCATTTCCAGTTTCTTGATGATCAAAACATTTGTTAATAAGATAAAAAGAACAGTTTTTTAAAAGGAGGGAGTCATAGTTAGATGGTCTGCATAAGGGCTTAGGAAAGCAGGAGTATCTGAAGTGCGCAGCGTAATCTTTCTCTTTACCTGAAATAAGTCAGTTGTTATGTCCCTTTTCATACTTCCTTAATATCCTAATATAATTAGTTGGAGGGCCATTATTTACAGCAAAAATGAAATCAGCGCTCTCTCTGATCACCCTATCCAAACAATACCCCTATTGCACTCTCCTCTTACCATGCTTTATTTTTCTTCAAATAATTTATAACCCGACCATTACTATCAAATTGATTCTGACTCATGGCACACCACCCAATGCCTTTGCATAGATTCTGCTTCACAGCACTCCTGTAAGGACAAGGTACAGCTGTTCATATGGTTTCCAAGATACAGACAGCCACATCTTACTCCCAGAGTGGCTAATGGATTCAAACTGCTGACCTCTCCTGTAGCCAAGTGTTTTACCACTGGGCCACCGGGGCCCCTTAGTTTATAATCAGTTACATATTTATTTTAAAGAACTCTTGTGGCATTGGGTTAAAGCAATCAGCTCTGAACCAAAAGGTGGGCAGTTCAAACTCATTAGCTGTTCCATGGGAGAAAGATATGGCAGTCATTTTCTGTAAAGATTTACAGTCTCGGAAACCATGGGGCAGTTCTACCCTTGCCTATAGAATCACTGTGGGTCAGAACCACTCAACATTGGTGTGTTTGGTTTGGTTTGATTTTTATGTATTGTTTACTTCCTTCAACTATAATATATCATCAGGGACTTTATCTAATTCACTGCTGCCCTCCCCAATACTTAGAACTATGCTTGGCACATAACTGTTTTAATGAATGTATATATATATCTTTTGCAGTGGATCAGGCTTGTTTCATTTCAAATTTTTCTGTCTCAAGAATTGAGAGGGCTAAAATACTTATAGAAAGGGGCAGAACATTTTCCTTTGAACCAATATGAAAATTTTCTCAAGTGAAATTTCTAGACTACCTCCCCCAAAGTAATATTCATATTTCACCTACCTGGAGATCAATTTATCCAGATAACTTGAATTATCTAAAATTTAACTGTGAATTATATAGAAATATTTTCTGGGCAGAATTCATGATATTACTAACTCAAGGTTCATTAGTCACGGAAGTTCAATCTTGGTTCTAAGTGTTATTTTTTACAACTTCTTACTTCATTGCATATTTGCGTTAGAAATGAATCCTGCTGTTGCGTAAAAGACACTCAGTGAGACTAAATTACTTAGGCAAAGTAAAATTTACTCTTGCAAGAGGCTGCGTGCGCATAGCCGTACATACAGGAACAAGCCAGCGAGCACACCACTGAGTGGGCAGTCCACTTGGGTTTTTAATGCCTGATGCGAGTTTCAAGGCTGTGTCTCACTCTATTGGCTAGGGTTTTGACCGCACAATCTATTCCCTAACCCGGTTGGCTAGTTCAAATTTTTAAGGTACATATTCCTACTTTAGGAAAAGAAGAAGAAAGCGATCATAAACATATTTTTCCACATTTGGATGCTTGGCCCATAGCACTTTGGAAATGTCTAAATTGAAAGAGAAAGGATACAGGAAGAAATGCTTGGGGAAACTGACAAATGGCAAGAAAGGAAAAGTAAGAAGAACTTTACAGCAAATCCAAGAATACAAAATTTAGCACTTTAGCACTGCCCAAGAGATTCCAAACAGTCATTACTGTGTTGTAGTACAATACAGTAATGAATTTCTATAATGAATACTCAAGAAAGGATGAAAGTATATTCATTACATTCTGATTTTAAAGGCCAGGGTTTCCCACTTCCCCTTCCCCCATCATCTTTTAATTTCCTCTACCTGTCTCTTTTTCTCTCCCATCCTGGTGTGAAAACCCTCCAGGGAGTCATGACCATGGAGAGAAGAGATTCTGCATAGGAATGGCAGCATTCAGTGTCCATCAGTTGTGCAAATGGCAGATTTCCAAGAAAATCTGGCAATGATGGGGAAAGGTTTTTGTGGTTCTTTTCCCCCCAGATTTGAAAAAGAACCAAGTAAAGCCTCCAGGAATGAAACTATAGCCAAAGTGTAAACACTCAATGTATAGGACTAACAGATTTAGACACATCTAAGAAAAGAATTAGTAAACTGGAAGAAAAGTCAGAAAAAGTTATTTAGATGCAGCAGAGACAAAAATAGAAAAAATATAGTTAAGAGAAATAAAGATAAGAATCTAGCTTATAGCTTAGTTTGAGTTTCAGAAAAAAAAAGTAGTATTTCAGTTAACTATGTTGCACAACAACCCAAATTTGCCAGCTTAAAACAACCGTTTTATTTTGTTCAGGTTTGTAGGTTACCAATTTGAAAGGACTCAGCTGGACAGTTCTCACTTGGAGTCTTATGGGCTTGTAGTTAGATGTCATCTGGGACCTCAGTCATCTGAAAGCTCCAACTGAGATGGATGTCCAAGATGGTTCACTCATTTGATGCTGGCTGTCATCTAAGAGTTAAGCTAGGTCTATGAATGGGACATCTACACATGGTCTCTTCAGCCTTGGTGTAATCAGCCTTCCTACCTATATAGCCAGCCTCCCCTAGAAGGAGCATCTTAAGTGAACTAGGCAGAAGCAGCGGTGGCTTTTGTGATCTAGTCTCAGAATTCATGTCTCACTTCCCCCATACTCTTTTGGTCAAAGTCACAGTAGAAATAGGGACATAGATTCTGTCTCAAAGTTGAGGAGCTGCTGCTTAGTCAGTCCTGGTGTCTCTGAGCTCAGAGGAGAGGAGGCCCCAATGGGGCCAGGACCCAGGCTCTTAAGGACACTGGCTGCTACTGGAACAAATTGCTACTGCCACAGTGACAAAGCATTGCTGAGATGCCATTCACAGCAACCACAAGCCAGAAGCCTCTCAGGAAAATAAAACAGCAGCCAAGTCCCTTCTTTCTCTTTCAGCTTTGCAGTCTCCCTGTAATGCTCTCTTTCAGGGAACCAGCTGGCCATGCAGTGTCATAAACAATATAGGAAGGTAAGGTGGATGTGGAGCCAAGATACTTAATACCAGACAGATACATCTGGGGAGACTAGAAAGGAGGAAGTGAGAAGACCTTAAATAACCAGTATCAGGAATGTAAAAGAAAACATTATTATAGATGTTGCAAATATTAGATGTTTTTAACAGATTTATGTAAAGGAAACTTTATGTGTGGAAATGTTCATAATATAAAAAGTTTGATTTTTAGGTTAATAGTCGCATAGGGCTAACCAAACCAATTATCAAATCTAGCCATGTGTGTCACAGTTGAATAGTGTTCTATAGGGTTTTCAATGATTGATATTCACAAGTAAGTCACCACACCTTTTATAGTAAGGTGCCTCTGGTGGATTTGAACTGCCAGCTTTTGGTTAGTAGCTTAGTACTTACCTCCTTTAATCTTCGTGGCAGCTCTGTAAGGCGTATTGTTGTTAGGTGCTGTTGCGTTGGTTCCAAATCATAGTGATCTTGTATAGGTTTAGGTTTTCAAGACTGTAAATCTTTGTGGGAACAGACAGTCTCATTTTTCTCCTGCGGAGCAGCTGGTAGGCTCGAACCACTGACCTTGTGGTTTGCAATCCAGTGCTTAATCCTCTAGAGCCACCATGCCCCCCTGTGAGACATATTGTTGTTGCTGTTATGTGAAGTCAAGTTAGCACCCCTGTATAGGATTTCCAAGGGAACAGCTGATGGGTTTGAACCTGCATCCTTTGAGTTAGCAGCCCCATGTGTATCCTATAGTGCCACACCACCATACCACTCTTGTATAGTATTTTAAACCTGAGGAAAGAAAAGTCAAGTACCTTACACATGATCTCATGGCCAATTAGTGTTATCACCTGGAATTGGGCCCAGAGTTTTCAGTCTCCAAAACAGAATTGAACGTTGTCAGTTTTCAGTTTACAAAATGAGAAACCTTAGAAATCACCTTGTAATTTTTTTTTTATTTGGTGGTATAGGAAACGGGCCCAGACAAAAGTAACTTATTGAAGGTTACTACCAGTTAGGTGTCCAGGCAATAGAGTGTAAAATGCAAAGTGGGAATAATGTCCACCTAGTATAGTAGGATTGTTCATAGACTAAATTGTCTATGTAATGCTGGCTGCCCCACATTGGTAGAGATAACAGTCAGGATTGGAATCCAGTGCTCCTCTGCCCTAGTCCAGGACTCTTTCCTGAATGAGAGGAGAAATATAGTAAGTCTATTTTAGAGACTAACATCTGAAAAAACTGTCAGAATTCAATTGTATTCTTAGATATTTTATAAATAAAATATTTGATGATCCTTTTCACAGTTCCAGTTTGGGGTACAGTGTAGTGGCATTATAGCTTCATGAATTTACACAGTACAATTGTGAATGTTCTTTCATCTTCTCGTTCTCTTGTTTAAGATATTATAAAAGTATATTTTATATGTAGTCCCAATAGAGTGTACATAACTATGCAAATAGATTTAAATAGTACACTATACAGAAAGCTATGCTTGCATCATTTTATGCACAAGTTTGATGTCATTTTCAAAATTAAATGTAACTGAACTTTGGCTGTATGCACTGATTTTAGAATCTGAGTTTATCTTCAGAGGTAACCCATTTACAAGGAGACATTCTGTTAACCTTCTTGGTCATCCTCATACCTTTGTATAGCTGATATACTCATTCCCAAAGTTTGATGGGTAGCCTCAGTTTTAATCCTTACTGTCATTCATCTTCAAAGACGGAATTGCTGGTCTTGATAGGAATGATACCAAGTATTAGTGGAAAGCTACCCCTACACTGACATGGTGTGATGCTGTAGGATAATAAGCACTAGAACATAAGGTTGGCAGTTCAAATTCACCAGCTGCTCTTTGGAAACCCTATACAGAGTCACTGTAAGTTGGAACCGACTTGATAGCACTTAACAACAACAAAAAACACCTTACTACAAAGATCTTGAAGTCACAGTCTATGCATTGATTGTTGTTGTTGTTGTTAAGTGCCATCGAGTCGGGTCCGACCCATAGCGACCCTGTACAGGGTTTCCAAGGGTGTAAATCTTTACGGGCATTGATTATTTGTGTCTTAATATCTTGACAAATATTCTGCACAGAATAGAAGCTCAAAAATGAAGTTGCTGAATAAACAAAGAATATGTCAATGTTTCTTTTTATTTGTGTATGAGGGGCTTTAAAAAGTTCATTGAAAATGGAATTACAATGTAATTAATTCCATTTTTCCATGAACTTTTTGAAGCCCCCCTGTATACTAAGGCACTATTGCTTACATTTGTCAGTGTACCAGTTTATATGGATTAAAATCGTCCTATCTTTTACCCACTCTCTTTTTTTTTTCAGTTTATATACAAGAACACTTTACCTAAGATACAGGCCAAAAGTGAAGGTAAGTCCTACTTCCTAGGTCTGTGGGGGGCTGAAGAAATATTAGGATGGGATGGAGGTGGGAGAAAAGAGGGGAGGAGAGGAAGTGGAAAGAGCACAGACTTTGGAGCCAGAAGGCATTGACTCAGAGCTTCTATTAATTTGCTACTTGACCTTTGACCAGTCTCTTGCTTTGATTTCTTCAATACAATGAAGCTGCTACCAGGTAGACACAATTGTCACTGAATTGTGCACATGAAAATGGTCAAAATGGCAAACGTTTTGTTACATATATATTTTCCACAATTTAAAAAATGTATATATTCAGTTAAAAAAAAAATAGAGGTAATAGTAGGTACAATGTAGAGTGGTTTTAAGAACTAAAGATATTTAAGTGCCCAGGTCCATACTTGACAAAGTAGTTGCTCAGTACATCTAAATAGATTAAATAATAGTTTCTGTGACCTGGCAGAAACCTGAAGGGAATATGGCTTATGTTGTATTGACCCACTTGCTGTGTGCAGGTGCTAATACCAGATACAAGCAGACCTGCAAGCACTGCAGCCACAGCCCCATGGGTTCCTTCTCACTCTTCTTCGGGGATAATGTAGAACAATTTTTATCATCTTTCATTGTATCCCAACTTGTTTCCAAACAGTTTCTCCTTGGAATCTGGCCAGTGATCCTACTTGAGCCTCTCAGGAAGCACTGATGAATTATTCTCCCAAGAAAACAACGACAACAACAAAGAAAACAAAAACCCTACCATTGTCCTGACTGAATGAATAAGGAAATTCTTAAAGATCTTCTTGTTCAAATATATCGACCATCACCGCAAAGGAGTGGCTTTCTAACTATATAGCTGCCAGCCCTTCAGAGAATGCAGAGCTGAGCTTGCTGGGTGTTTAGCTCGTATCTTTATCTCATTCCTATTCCTCCTCCTTACCCAAGATACTTAAAAAAAAAAAAAAAAAAAATATATATATATATATATATATATATACACACACACACACAACAGATATGGTATTTATATATATATATGCAAGTTCTGGAAAAGAAAGGGGGGCGGGGGCGGGCGGGATGGCAGGAACTTTTCTTAACAGGTTGACAGTTTGTCCTGTCATAGGACATATATAACTTTTTGGTTTTGAACAAGGGTTGCATGTGAATTATAACTTCTCTAAAATTTAAAATACATGTTTCATTAAATAATGAAAGTAATCTGCTAAAGACTGGCTAAACCCCATCTCCAGATGGTCAGCCCTAAGCCTGCACTTAGCTGTGTGTTAACCTTGATTTATATTCTTGTCATACTGACCCTCATGCGTGGCTTTCCAAGGTAAAAAAGGGCTAGCTGTGGGATTCCAAATCGTTTTTCACAGTCTGACTCTGTGCTAATTGGAGTGTCATAAGCAACCCTCAGACCTGCCACCAAGTTCTGTGGTTCTTACCTCCCAAAATGTGCAATAGACTCTGGATTGTCGATGTGTGACCACAGCCAATCAGAGTGGGTGGTTCATCTCATAACCTTTCTGAAGGTCCACGAGAAGACCTACAGTATGTTGCACTTCCAGCCAGTTAAGGTGATTGCTCTGTTTCATTTGATCTTTGCAGGTCTATAAATTTTCATTGTTTTTACAGCTAGGCAAACATGATTGGTGATCTAGCCTCTATTTTAGCATAATTTATTTAAAGTTATCACTGGATGACTTGTGCACTCATGTAGCATTTTTATAATTCTCAGAGAGACCTGGTTATACCCAGGAAAGTTTATCAGGTTAACGAGAGCTAAAATGGTCAGGATCCTGTTTACATATAACTACTAAAATATCTGTTCTTTCAGTTTTTGAAGGAAATGAGATATTAAGAGTTGAGAATATTATTCTTTAGCTTGTAACTTGCAGAACCCCAAAAACTTCAGTGCCAAAACTGGCAGGAAAATCTTATTGTAAAGAAGTTAGTTCCAGTTTGCATTTGAATATATAGCAGATTGAATCACTTTTTATAGACACAAAACCTGCTGGAGAAAAAAGCTGATTTGACCCCTTTGTTTATACATATATCACCATATTTGTAGCTTTGTACCACACTTCACATTTTTATAATGTTTTTCTTGCATTCTACTCTATTTTCAAGGTCTAGATTGGTTTTACCACCTGGTAATATTATTAAGACAGCCTCCTTGTGTTTCAGAGTAGAACTGGGCTTCATAGAATTTTCAATGGCTGTGATCTTTCAGAAAATTGCCAGACATTTCTTCCAAGGCACATTAGAACTGCCAAACTTTCTTTAGTAGCCAAGCACTTAACAGTTTACAACACCAGACCCAACTCAAAACTCACTGCCACCAAGTCAGTTCCATCTCAGAGTGACCCTGTAAGTACAGAATAGAACTGTTCCACAGGGTTTCTAAGGTTGTAACTTTCACGGAAGCAGACTGCCACGTCTTTCTCCCATGGAGCAGCTGATGAGTTCGAACCACTGACCTTTCAGTTCACAGCCAAGCATTTGAACCACTGTGTCACCAGTGCTCCTCAGTACCAGACTTCACAGTTTCAAGACGAAAATCTTTTTTCTTAAGCAATGATGGCAAAACACTTGTCATTTTCCCAGTGTTCGTTAGTAATCTTGGTATGTGTTAAAACCAAAACAAATTTGGTCATTTTTTTTTCACCTAATGACTCAAGCTTTGGCCCGGCAGTGCTCAAGTACTGTTTTATTCCTCTTAGTGTCCAGTGTACCTACCATGAGGCCCCTTCTTGCCCACCTACTTTGGAGATCTTCCAGTAGAGAAAAACACTTACCCAAACAAACCTAAGAGCACTTGAGCTGTGGAGCTCTGGGCCTCAAGAGGATGGGAGACTATGAAGTTCCAGTACACTCATGAAGCCGATCTGTCTTTTGCCAGGAGAGCTTAACTGCCGGCTACTCCACCTACAGCGACACAGGGAACAAACCCATAGTATATTTAATTAATTCATTTCACTCATTTACTTTCTTGAGCATTATCATTCTGCATAAAGAACCTAGATGTGGACAGAAAGGCACATCTTTCATGACTATTCTACTAACATTGTAAGACCCAGGCTCTGCAGTACCCTCAAGTTGAGCACATAAAGAGTACATTCTGGTACTGCGTATATAGCAGTTCATCCAATGACTGATACAGACCATCTCCAAGCAGTCATGAGTTGACTTAACCATCACCTCATTGGAGAGGCATCTGCACCTGGGCAACTTGTAATGTTTTGGCCAGTTCTTCAAAGACCTTTGTCTCTTGTGAAACAGTATGAAAGCTCGGCATAGAACATTTTAGAAGTGTTAGGCAGAACTTAAAGTTATTTTAATTTTTCAAGTCAGCTGTGCCTCACTCATGGCTTTCTTTTTAGCAACCTAAGTAACACACTCCAGACTTTGTATAAAGTATTATGGAAATTACTGCTGACCTTCTGAATATTGCTAAACTATCTTTATTTCAATATTGTTTTGTTTTTTAAAAGATTTTGGGTGTACATTAAAGGGTTGAACTCTTTGGTTTTCTTGGAAAACTTCTGTTTACCTAGAGTGTACAAAAAGCATGTTTCCTGCTGATCAAATAATAGTTTGCTTACAGATCACCTGATATGAAAGGTGCTTGTTAGTAAGCGTAAAGCACCTTTTGAGGATGTGAAAGAAGCAATTTGCTTCCTACAACCCCCAAAAAACTCCAGTCATGCCGCCCACAGCACGCTACTCAGCTGGATTCAATAATTCATTGCTATGGCTACACACAATTCTAGACACCAGACTACTCACAGTTATGAGGATTATTAGGAAAGTTAACAGGTTACAGTTTGGGATCAGAAATACTTGGGGCACAATTCTTCCAGGCATGCCCATAGGCTAGCCCCTGGTCCTTGGCCACTGGGGCAGGGCCCCATAGTTTCAACAATGTACACCACTCCTGTATAAGCCTCAGCCTCAAGGCGCTCAGTGCTCAGTAACTCCGCTCAGTAACTCCGCAATTAAGTCTCAGGAGGTACCCCACTATACAAGTGAGCCTACTGTACAAAGTCACGTGCCCTGTGGGCTGAGAAGTCCACTGCTCTTATTGGTGCTCTTGCTCTTGGTTCAGCTACTGTGTGCCTCTCATACTCCTCCATGTTACAGCTTTCTGTCCCTGGGTCAAGGAGGATCAATGCACTAGGACCTGGGGGTTCAAAGGACATGCTCCACTCGTGGGTTTTCTTTGGTGGTAGTGAGATCCCCCATTCCAGCTTTTGAAGTGGCTCCAAGTTTTTCCAACCAAATTAACTCCGTTAGTAATCACAAGTGAACCATGTAAGCCTATCCGCATCTTCTCCCACCTTCTCTAACCCCAGATCCATCAGGAAAAAATCACTTGGTGGGAGTTACAGAGACATAGAAGAGACAAATAATGTACACACTGCACTTGCACACTTTAATGCCATTTTCACTCTGGAAAATTGAAAGCATTTTGACTTTTTTATGTTGTAAAGGAAAACTAAGTGAAAGGTGGTTGAGTCAATCTGATTTCTCACTTTCTATGCCCTCCCTTAAGGAGCTCTGGTAGTGCAGTGGTTATGAGTCCATCTGCTAATCGTACAGTCAGCAGTTCGAAACTACCAGCTGTTCCACGGGAGAAAGATGAGGCTTTCTGCTCCCATAAAGATTTACAGCCTTGGAAACCCTGTACAGGGTCGCTATGAGTCGGAACCAACTCCACGGCACATCACCAACAACAACACATCCTTCCTTGGTGCTTTCATGAAACAGCTCTACCACCTGAAGTGATCTCTCATGCTTATGATGATACATAAATTGATTACAAGTGGAGAAACAATTGTTTTTTAGTATTCTACAAGAGAGAACCCCAAATAGTGGTATTTGGTCCAGCAGAGAGAGATCAAATATGTTTCAGTCATAATACAAAATTTCCAGGACTACTAATGTGACTTTTCTTACACTAAAGTTTTCCTAGTAGTAAGTTTTTCTTATATTAAGAACAGGAGTTATGAGTCAAATTTTTTTTAAAAACCCAAACCGTCATGTATACAACACATGAAAATCTTTAACTATATGAAAAAAATATGTCCTATTATAATTCCTTCAGAATTGAGTCAAAGTACCTTAAAATGTCTAATAGTTTAAGTTTCTTGTGAGTTCACTTTCTCTGGGGAAAAAAAATCACTTGTTGCTAACTTTGACAGTTTTAGCTCCCAACTCTACATTTACATGACAGAAGAATTCTTTTGACCCTGCAGTTTCTGATCTGCACTGGATACACTTTTCTGTAAACCCAAAATGTCTAAGAGACCAGTTATAATCAGAATTTGCAACTCTGATAATTTGTCGATCTACCGCTTAACATTTTGCATCTTATCAATACCACAATATAATTAATTTGATAACTTTTGTTTTCTAATAACATTGGAAATAGCAAATAAAATTCAGTTAAAAGTTAAGCCCTTTTGTAGAGGGAGCTGTAAAATGAAAAAGGTATTGCTGGGACTCATGACTGGAAAATGTCAGTGATAGTTATTAAACTTGCACTTCCTTTAAGAAGAACTTTTTGTTGTAAATGTCTAACTGTGGTTGTTACCTGGGGGAAGTGCCCTTGTGGCTGAGGTCTGTGAGAGCATGCCACTAAACTTGACCATTTTTCCAAAATTGCCAGCCCAGTCAGCTTTATATACCCAGTTATATAAGGTTATAACTTCACTCAGAATTCAAACTGAAGAGAAAATTCTGGCCCTGGGTTATATCAACTTTGGCCATGAGTTGTGAAACCTTAGTATAGTTGATGGAAAGGTAGAAACTAAGAAATTGCAGTTGTTATCAAACTATACATAGTCCTTTCTCCAGCAGGCAATGAGAACAGCTAGAGGAGAAAAATCACTGAAGAATGTAAGCAGTATTACCACCTTGGGCCAATTGGAATAAAAGCTAATCAGTACTGACCAGAATTTTAATTTCTAGTATGGTTGCACAGAGCCCTCTTTTATCAATTGTTGTTAAGTGCCTATGTAGGGTTTTTAAGGAGCAGCTTGTGTGTTTGAGCTGCTGACCTTCCTGCTAGCAGTCCGGTGCTTATCCCACAGCACTAAAATAGGACTCCCTTTTATCATTAAATCCAGCAAATTATGTAACCTTTTGATTAGCAGCTAACATAGAAAATGACATCACAAGAACATTTCATACTAGAAAACTGTAAAACATAGCTCAAGAAATTCCATTACAGGCCTGCAAGTGACCTAAAATGTCTCCACTCTGTTTAGCTCAGCATCTGTCAAACTGGAGTCCTGGTGTGGCATTGCAGGATAAGCACTAGACCCCAAAGTCAGTTTGAACTGCAAGGTTGGCACTTCAAACTCACCAGCTGCTCCTTGGAAACCCTATATAGAGTTGCTATGAGTCAGAACAGCAGTCCACTTTGCTAATGGTTTCCTTGTAACCCTTTAAGGGTTGATATTTGAACAGGACTTAGTCATTGTTTTAAATATTCACAATACTGTCATAAAGCTTCTAGTTTCTGAAAGTTGTCTGGCAATGCCAGGTCTGCAGATCATTTGCCAACTGAGTTTGCAGAAGTAACTCTAGGGTTCACAGAAGAGCACATTTATTTAAGAAATCTTTAAGCATAGAAATATCCCTACAAATATTCATTCTGAGATCATGCACCTAAAAGAAAATGACAAAAATGTTACACTATTCAGTGTGTTTAAATCAGTTTTAAACTACGGTCCACAGACCAAATCTGGCCTGTGAGATACGACGATTTCACATTTTAAAAACATTGTTTAAAAAAAGAAAGAATAAGAGACAGATACCATATGTGGCTTGCAAAACCAAAAATACTACCTTACTCTTTACTGAGAGTTTTCCTCCCCTGCTCTAGTAAGTAAATGCCATATTGAAAATGCTTCCCAAAGGAGCTTCCTACAGGATGACCCCAGTGCATATTTGCCAGCATGAAATTATTAAACATGTAAAACCTCTTATTTTTTTGTTAAATGTAATCATGAGATTTGTGTTTAAATATACTATGAAATTATTTTTCCACATCAGTTTTACTACACTGGCAACAGCCTGCTGTAAAATGCCTAAAGCCATTGAAATAAATTACTATGGGCATGATTTTGTTTTCATTATAAAGGGAATTTCATTGCATACTATACAATTCAAAACTGCAGTTTGCTTTTGAGTTGACTTCCAGAAAGTTGAGATATTTAGTTTGAATTTTTGACCACTTTTTCTTTATGCCATATAATGTTACGTGATTTTTCAAGGAACTAAGATGCTATTGTGACCATTTTTTTTTTTTTTTTTGGCTTCTTTCTAAAAGGGTGAGTTCAAAGTCCTTTCCACAGTGAAGCCTGGTTTCTTTTGGGCTCTTTATTTTTAAACTAAATTATTTTATACCAGTGAATAATTGAGCCTATTTTAAGAAATAGAAACTCTGTTTCCATTTAATTGATCTGGCATTGTTTACTGTCAAGCATTTACATACTTGTGATATTTCTCAGTCATTTTTGGTGTGACCAATAGATAAAGTGTTCAAGCTACTACAATGTTTCCTAGTTTCATATTTGTTGTAGATGAGTTTATGTTAACATTTATTTCATAAGTAGATTTGCTGCATCTTTATAAGGATTTTTATCACTTTCAGGTGATCTCAGATCTGTTTATTCACTTGTTTTCCATTTGATTTTCCAATGATTTTTCTAGAAACGAGTAGAATAATGTATTTTATCTAATGTGCTCTAACAATCAAGGCTGTCTCCACATTAATTGCCTCTGTATAATTGAAGATATTAAATGATGTCATTTTAAATAAACCTCTGGCAATGTTTTAGCCCTGGTTTATAGTACTACTGTACATTTCCATAATGCCAGGGCCACCATACATGGTTGTGCAATTTGCACATTGCATAAAGGTACCTGTTGTAAGGTAATGGGCTGGAATCTCACCTGTACTCAATCTGCTAACCTATGTACTTTGGTAGGGTTGCTTTTCAGAAGGTACACCTTTTCTCATTTGCTAAAGTGAGCAGTATGGAGCAACCAGTCATCCTGTTTGTGGGAAAGATACTCAATAATTATTCTGGGTGCTTTTTGTTCATTACAGTCCTGGTATAGCATTGCAGTAACTTTCTACTCCAAATTTGGCTAAGTTACGATTCTAAAAGTGAATAACTTTTAAATTAAGCATTTATCATCTGTAAATACACGACATTCTCAACCTTACTCTGGAGTAAAAACATAAACCTTCTGAATTCTTATAGTAGAAGTGGGCAGAAAAAAAGGAAAGGAAAAGAAAAAAACGTGATGCATAAGCCACGTGTACCTGTTGTTACTTTGGCAATGACCACACTGCCATCTACAAAATGTAAAACAGATTAGAATTTCCTCAGACTCACCTAGTTTGCTTCTAACTCACTTCCCTAGCCAAATCTTCTGAAGTGTTCCCTTCACTGCTGATCACATGATAGATTCTTCAAGTAATCTTGTGTCAGGGAGGAACTGCCTGCCTTCAGTCAACACAAGGATGCTGTCAACAGGTAAACCCATAAAAATGAATTTACAAAGCAACTTTGAAATGCTGTGTGCATGTTAGGTACTAGTAATATAATGTATAGCAAAAAAAAGAGACCCCATATGTGTAACAAAGTAACTGTGCTAGTTACATTTGGGATAAGTGTCATGGGATAAAGGTATAGGGAGCACTAGGAGTGTGCACTAGGGAACTGAAGGAGGGAAGACTTGCCTGAAGATAAATATGCATGTAAAGACCTGAAGGATGAGAGAAATGAAGAAATGGAAACAAAAGGATGATTACAGCACAGAGATCAAGAGGTGAGTGTCCGGACAACATGACTGCTCTCCACGAATCTGGCAGTGGCCGGAAACAAAGATATTGGGAAGGTTCTCCTGGCACTTTGGCTGACACACCTACAACATCAAGACCTGGCTGTCCTAGGCATGATATCAGCAGTAGACAGGAGGTCCTAAAGCATAGAGCACTGTGTAGACCTGTAGTGAATAACCACTTGGAATGTGGAGTCTGAAACGACTCTATCACCTCCCAACTCCAACCCACCATGCAGAAAATCCAAACATATAGTGCACTGACATTTCCAGAAGGGAATTTCATATTCACATGATCATATCACAGAGGGGATATCTGAATAAGTGGATACCACCAGGGAAGTTCTGTTATGAATGCAGAAGGATCTGCACAGCAAGGATCTCTGGGTGCAGAATTGAAGGGAAAGGAAGTCAACAGGAAGAGCTTGCAACAGGAGTGTCTTCCAAAGGAGGTCTGGCCAGCCCTGGGCTGGTTCTTAACTCGGAGAAACACCTGAATGGACATGGGCGGGGGGGGCAGGAGCAGGGAAGGAGAAAATGGCCAAAACCAAAATTTGAGTTACATCATAAGGTGCAACAGGAACATCTTAAAATTCCTCAGGCAGCTTTGAAGGCAAGGTGGCGCTAAAGTCTTACTCATAATCTGCAATTTTTTTGTTGTTGGGTTTTGTTTTGTTTTTGTATTTTTGTGTGTGATTTTGGACTTTAATGTCTAATCTGTTTTCTTTGGGTCCCCCTTTTATCTTGGGAGGGCGCTTTCTCTTTTTGCCTTACCCGACAAGAGACAGCAACTGCAGCCATACAGACAAGGTATAATCACACCCTATAATACCCTGGGAAAGAGCCATTACCAGTTGCTATACACCAGAACTGTGTCTACAACCAACACCTGCTAAAAACACTTTGACTTGAACTTAAGAGCAGTGAAAAGAAAAGTCCATATCCTGATCACATCTACCAGGAGGTAATTGAAGAGATCTAATTATTACAAATACAACACAACTACAATACCTTAAAAGTAGCAGAAAACTTCTGCTCACATTCAGAAACGAGAGTAGCTCAAATGAGCAAGAGAAAGAGCTAAAATTTCCATTGGAAGGAGTGCAGACTTTGGAACTGCCTGATAAGGAATTCGAGAGAATGATATTGAGGTGCATCCAAATATCCCACAGAAAGGTCAAGGAAAATGAAGAAACATAAAAGTGCTACAGGAACAATCAAAGTATATACAGCATTAGAGACAATACAAAACCTGTAAAAAAGAGGTCCAGATGATAAATACTAAAATATCAGAAATACACTGAAAGGACAAAGGAGTAAAATTGAAGGAATGGAAGCCATAATCAGTGAGCTTGAAGGTAAATCTCTCTACAATGCTAAATTAGAACAAGCAGGAAGAAAAGAATGAAAACACCTAAAGAAAGCCTAAGGTTTGTGTGGGACAACATGAAGAGGAATAACCTATGGGTCATTGGAGTTCCAGAAAAGGAAGACTCAAAAAAAACTACAGACTAGATAGTCTGTCTACAAGCTGCTGGAAGAAAATTTCCCTAACATCCTGAAAGACGAGAAGATGAGCATTAAAGAAGCTGAACAGACCCCAAAAGAAAATAAGACATGTCACAATCCAACTCTCCAAAATTAAAGACAGGGAAAAAATCCTGAAAGCAGCTGGGGGGGGTAGAAATTGTTACCTGCAAAGTCAAACCAATAAGATAAGCTCTGTTCTCTCAGCAGAAACTATGTAAGCAAGAAGGCAATGGGAAGACATATACAAAACTGAAATAAAACTGCCAACCAAGAATCATTTACTCAGCAAAGTTGTCATTCAAGTGTGACGGTGAAGTCAGAATATTCCAGGATAAACAGAAATTAAGGGATTTTGTAAAACCAAGCCAGCACTTCAAACATACTAAAGGGAGTTCTTTGGACTGAGAACCAACAAGAACAGACAACAAACAGAGATTGACAAACATGGCAACACCACCCAGAACTCAGTCAAGAGATGGAGAAGTCCAAAGCAGAATAAAACTACAGGAATGAAATCAGGAGATTTGGGAGGTCAATCTATGATCAAAACAACTACAATGTGAAAGAAGGGAAAAGTATAAGAACAGAGATCCAGGTGGTGAGGAGGTTAGGTAGATTTCAGGGTAAAACAGACTGTTTTAAAAAAATGAAGAAATTAATAAAATATAAGGTAACCTCAAAGAAACTTAATACTTCGCAATATATCAAGAAAAGGAAAATCCAAGAAGACCATGGAAACATTAAACTATGAAGAAATTGACTGGAAAAAACAAAAAACTGAGCTCAGCACATGCATGCAGAACAAAGAAACAAGCAACACCACACACACACACAAAACCCCTACATAATGACAGCAATTAATTCATACCCTCCATAATTACACTGAATTTCAATGGATTAAACACTCCAGTCAAGAGACAGAGAGTGGCAGAATGGATAACAAAACAGGATCCTTCAGTATGCTGTCTACAAGAGACACACTTTACACACAAAGACAAAAATAGATTAAAAGTTAAAGGATGGAGAAAAATATACCATGCAAAGCCATTGGAATTACAAGGTCAGTGGTTCAAGCTCACCAGCTGCTCCTCAGAAACCTGTACAGGGTCTCTATGGGTCAGAACCTACTTGATGGAACTTAACAACAACTGCAATTAAAAATGAGCAGGAGTGGCAATACTAACCTCTGATAAAATAAACTTTAAGGCAAAAACTAGCATAAGAGACAAAGAAGGAAGAGCATTGTCTCATGGTTAAAGGGTCAATTGAACAAGAGGACATAACCATAATAAATATCTTTGCTCCCAATAAAAGAGCCCCAAAACACATAAAGCAAACCATAATAGAATTGAAGAAAGAAATAGACAAATAAGTGGGATTATTTTAAGACACCACTTTTGACAAAGGACAGAACAACCAGAAAGAAACTTAGTAAATACACAGAGGAACTAAATAATACAATCAATGAACTTAACCTCATAGATTTGTAAAGAGCATTCAGTCCAACAACAGCACGATACACATTCTTTTCCAGTGCACATGGAACATTCTCCAGAATAGACCATGTGTTAAGCTGCAAAGCAACTCTCCATAAATTTAAAAACATCAAATACTACAAAGCATCTTCTCAGATCACAATGCTTCAAAATTTAGAAATCAACAATAGGACAATCAAGGAAATAAAGTCAAATATGTGGAAACTGAATGACACCCTTCTTAAAAGCTACTGGGTAATAGAACAAATAAAAAGTCAATTTAAAAATTCCTAGAAACAAATGCTTTATTGATTACACAAAGACTTTCAATTGTGTGGATCATGACAAGCTATGGACAACATTGAGAAGTATGAGTATTCCAGAACACTTAATTGTGCTCATGAGGAA
>NW_006408592.1:14703905-14729372 GCF_000296735.1 Chrysochloris asiatica | reverse complement strand
AATGGTTGAATGTGAAGCTGATGATGTGCCCTGTAAACTTTCACTCAATGCAAAATAAAAACATTTAATTAAAAAAAAAAAAAGATTGGAGCAGAAATAAATGAGCTAGAAAATGAACACTACAGAAAGAATCAATAAGACAAGAAGCTGGTTCTTTGAAAGGATTAGTAATAAACATCATTGACAAGTCTAACAAAAAAAAAAAAAAAAGGAGAAGGCACAACACACACAAGAAACCACATTGGTGACGTCAGAACAGAACCAATGGAAATAAAAAGGATAATAACAGAACACTAAGAAGAGTTGTACTCCAACAAATTTGAAAATTTAGAGAAGATGGGTACATTTTTAGAAAAACATAACATACCTAAACTTACACAGAGTGCAGTAGAAAACTTGAACAGACCTATAACAAAAGAAGAAATTGATTCATTGTTGATTTTACCAAATAGAGAAGAGCTGTCACCAATTTTCAAACTATTCCAGAATATAGTAAAGGATGGAAAACTTCCTAACACATTTTATGAAGCAAGCATAATCCTCATACCAAAACCAGGGAAGGACATCACTAAAACAGAAAATTATAGATCAATATCCCTCATGAATATAGATGCAAAAATTCTCAACAAAATCCTAGTCAACAGAATTCAAAAAAACATCAAGGATAGGAACCAGCTCTGTGGAAAGGAGACTTTCTGAAACTAAAGAAGACATTTTCTAAAACAAAACTGGATTTTTCCATAATATATTCTATCCCAAGATGGAAACAGAATCAAAGAAAACTGTGCCTCAGAGTCTTCAGGCCCCAGAGGAGACGGATGGACTTCTGATAATGAAGGTAGAAGAAGATTTTATACTTGCTTACAGAGAAGTGATCCCCTCAGACAGCAGCTCTGCTGGCAGCTATTTAGGCAGTTCTGCTACCAGGATTCCTCAGGGCCCTGGAAGGTGCTGAGCCCACTGCGGGAGCACTGCCAACAATGGCTGCAGCCAGAGACCCTCACCAAGGAGCAGATCCTGGAGCTGCTGGTGCTGGAGCAGTTCTTGACCATCCTGCCAGGATAGCTGCAGAGCTGGGTTCAAGAACATTTACCCAGAGAATGGAGAGGAAGTGGTGACAATACTAGAAGATTTGGTGAGAAGCACTGAGGAAGCAATACTCCAGGCACCAGTCCATGGACATGGACAAGAAATACTCAGGAGAAAGGTGGCATTTCAAGAACCAGCTCTTACTGTCCAATTCCAGTCAGTAGAGACTAAGAGCCTTTATGGATCTTCAAAACCCAGCTCCTGCTGGACTGTGGTTTCTTGGGAAGCTGTTTTCCTAGTTTGGGACCTGTGCAACTGTAAGACACTGAAGAAACAAGCATTGGCACCACATTACTATGTTGAAAGGAAATGGCCTGTTGTAAGAAGGATGAAGAAATTCTAGATCATCTTTTTTCTCTACCTGACAATGAGGAGGACTCGGAGGAGAAGTGTGATAAGGATGCCTCACAGGAGCTTACCTGTCTTGTGGTTCCTACAGCACATTCTGAAGGTAGGAGCAGAAACATTGACATGGTAGTACAGAATGAAGAAGCAGCCAATGTTGCAGAGGAAAGAGTTGAAACAGAAGGTGGTACCCATGATGAGAGGGAAGGAAATGAAGGGGAATAGTGCAAGGATGTCTCCTACTTGGACAGTCTAACGACCTCATTCAGCATCATGCCAAAGTTTATCCAGACTTGACCAATACAGACACAGAAGTGGGTTATTTTTTGTCATTACTTACAGAAGAGATTTTGGAAACTGTAAAGGACCAATGAATCTTTATGCAACCCCAGAACATTCCAGATGGTATAGGGGGTAAGAGATTAGAAAATCAACTAAGAACTGTCAGCCTACATCTGGAGAGGAAATAAAGGCATTCATTGCTGTGCACTTCCTGATGGGAATACACATCTTGCCGGAGCTCAGACATTATTGGTCCAGTGACCCCCTCTTGGGTCTTGCCTCAGTTCCAGACTTTATGACTAAAGCCAGATTCAAGAAACTGACTGAGAACGTACACTGCAATGACAATTCAAAAGCTGTGCCCAAAAGAGAACCTGGCTATGACAGGCTTCACAAATTGCGCCCAATTATCAGTGCTCTCAATAGCCGCCTCAAGGAGGTGTATATGCCATCAAGTGTCATGGCAATTGATGAAAGCATGGTGCCAATTCAAATGCTGTTCATCAAACAGTATATGCCCATAAAGCCCATCAAGCAAGGATGAAAAGTTTGGTGCTTGGCTGACTCACAAACTGGCTTTGTGAGTCCCTTTGATATCTATTGTGAGAAAAAAGTATAGATAGCAATTCATCTCTCTCACTCGGTGAGAGTGTTGTACTTGGACTGTGTCATTCATGGTACCATTCCCACAGGCTCATTGCCTTCAGCAATTATTTTACATCCTATCACTTGATAAAAAGCATGAACGAAAGGGAGCTGTGTGCTATTGGCATAATGCGAGCAACTAGAAAGGGGCTACCATACATGTTAAAAAGGAAAGATCATTTACAACATGGAGAATTTCAGTTTCATACAAAGGTTTGTGTGTCAGCAATAAAGTGGCAAGACAATAAACCTGTGACAATTTTGTCAGCATTCTACAATCCAAAGGATATCAGTATTGTCAAAAGAAAGAACAAAGATGGCTCCACCACAGTAATCCCGTGCTGGAGAGCAGTTGCAGAATACAATGCAATTATGGGAGGAGTGGACCATTTTAACCAGAGGCACGAAAGATGTGCAATCACAAAGCAGTCTCTCAAATGGTGACATGGATTCCAGTATTTTTTAAATTAACCTTGGCATTGTAAACAGTTTTATAATGTGACCAGCTATCCTTCAGGCTTTCTCTCATCAGGCAGCTTACTGTGGGCCAAAAGAGGAAAAGAAGAGGAAGGCCCTCCTTTCTGGCGAGGAACAAGCCAGGAGTAAGCAAGGTGCCAGATGCTGTACACATCCAACAGGTTGGAAAGCATTTACCTACCCAAGGATCTAGAAAGAGATGCAGAGAATGCAGCTCGAAGAAGGAGACTAGAACAGCAGTTATGTGCAGCCATTGCCAGGTGCTTTTATGAATGTTTTTAAAAAGTTTCACCAAATAAAATTGCTAAAATAAGACAATTTTATCCGTGCCTCATCCCACCAATCTTTTCTACCACTAGAGTCCATTGGATATATGTGCCCCATATAATTCTGCCAGACAGAACTTGAATTTTCTCCCTACCTCAAAAGTGAGACAGGCTTTTTTTGGTTAAGAGAAAAGGGTCAGCGTTTATTGTATTCTCAAGAAGGCAAGGAGACGGGAATCTCTGCCACCAATTGCCTCCCCAGGAAGAGAAAGTAAGAGTTTTTTTTAGGGCTTCAAGGAGATTCCAATAGCTAAGACCAGCATCAGAGAACAGCCTGATATGCTCCTTCCTGCTCATCACCAAGGAACTGGCCTTACACAAAGAGACATTTTCAAA
This sequence comes from Chrysochloris asiatica, assembly GCF_000296735.1. Classification (NCBI taxonomy): domain Eukaryota; kingdom Metazoa; phylum Chordata; class Mammalia; order Afrosoricida; family Chrysochloridae; genus Chrysochloris; species Chrysochloris asiatica. The sequence continues at coordinate 14,725,872 of NW_006408592.1, read as the reverse complement.
GTGTTAACTATATTCCTAGCTTTTGACCAAGTTCCTAATTCAAGGCGGAAAGGGGAAGGGTAAACTGGCTAAGTTAAAATGTGTTGCTAGAAAAAAAAAAAAAGAAACATCAAAAACATAATACATCACGACCGAATGGGATTCATACCAGGGATGCAGGGATGGTTCAGTATTAGAAAAACAATCAATGTAATCTACTGTATAAATTTTAAAAAGGAAAAGAATGACATGATCATATCTACTGATGCAAAAAGGGCATTTGACAAAATCCAACATCCATTCCTGATTTTAAAAACTCAACACAGTAGGAATTAAAGGGAAATTCCTCAACATACTTAAGAGCATATATACAAAACCAACAGCTAACATCACTTTCAGTGAAAAGAAACAAAGCATTCTTTTTGTGAACAGCAACCAGACAAGGATGCCCTTTGTCACCACTCCTATTCAATAGTGTATTGGAAGTCTTAGCCAGAGCTATAAGGCAAGAAAAGGAAATGAAAAACATCCAAATTGGTAAAGAAGTAAAACTCTCTCTATTTGCAGATAATATGATTCTATACATAGAAAATCCCAAAGACGCAGCAAAAAAAAAAAAAAAAACTACTGGAACTCATTGGAAGAGTCAGCAAAGTGGTAGGGTACAAAATCAACATACAAACATCTGTTGGATTCCTCTATACTAATAATAACAACTCTGAAAAGAAAATTAGGAAAGCAATACCATTTACAAAAGCCATCCAAAGGATGAAATATTTAGGAATAAATCTAACCAGAGAAACAAAAACTTATACAAAGAACACTACAAAACACTACTACAAGAAACCAAAGATTTACAGAAATGGAAGAATATACCATGCTCTTGGATAGGAAGACTTAACTTGTGAAAATGTCAGTACTACCCAAAGCAATCATTAGATGGCACAATCCCAATCTATATTCCAACGACATTCTTTAAAGAGATGGAAAAAACTAATACATACTTTATACGGAAGGGAAAGAGTCCTCAGATAAGCAAAGCACTGCTAAAGAAGAAGAGTAAAGTTGGAGGCCTCTCACTCCCTGAATTCAAAATTCACAGCATGGCTAAAGTGGTCAAAATAGCCTGGTACTGGTACAATGAAAGAAAATAGATCAATGGAACAGAATTGAGAACTCAGAAGTTAATCCAGTCACTTACAGTCAACTGATCTTTGACAAAGGGCCAAAACACATTGCATGGGGAGGAGACAATCTCTTCAACAGATGGTGCTAGCAAAATTGGAACTCGATATGCAGGAGAATGAAATAAGACCTTTATCTCACACCTTATACAAAAATTAACTCAACATGGATTAAAGGCCTAAATGTAAATCCCAGAACTATAAAGGTCATCAATGAAAAATTAGAGACAAATTTAAGGGACCTAATACAGGGCACACATAGACTGTCAAACATTTCAAAAAACACACAAACAATAGAAGACAAGATAGATGACTGGGACATACTAAAAATCAGAAACTTAGGTGCATCAAAAGATTTCACCAAAAGAATAAAATGGGAGCTCACAGACTGTGAAAAAATTATTTGCAATGACATATCAAACAAGGGACTAATCTATAAAATCTATGGGAAATTATAACATCTCTACCAGAAAAAGACAAATAACCCAATTAAAAAAAAAAATGGGCACAGGACATGAACAGACACTTCATCAAAGAAGACATTTGGGAAGCCAACAAACATGTAAAGAAATGTTCATGATCATTAGCTATTAGAGAGATGCAAATCAAGACAATGAGAAATCATCTCACACCAGCAATAACAGCAAAGTTCAAAAATGCGGAGGACAATAAATGCTGACAAGGGTGTTAAGAGATTGGGGCATTCCTATATTGCTGGTGGGGCTGTAAAGTGGCTCAACCATGCTGGAAAATGGTATGGCACATCCTCAGAAAGTTGTACATAGAAATACCTTATGATCCAGCAATTCCTCTACTTGGTATATAGTCACAAGAAATATGAGCCAGAACACAAGTAGATATATGCACACCAATGTTCATAGCAGCACTATTCACAATAGCAAAAAGATGGAAACAGCCTAAGTGCCCATCAATGAAAGAATGGATGTACGTACACACAATGGAATACTGTGCTACCTTGAAGATAAATGATAAAGCTGCAAAATGCCTCAGAACATGGATGAACCTTGAGAACATTATGCTGAGTGAAATTAGTCAGGCACAAAAATATAAATATTGCCTAAGGCCATTGTTGTAAAAGCTTAAGGAAAGATTTCCGAAAGACAAAATCTAAAAGAAAAATTCTTTGATGGTTACCAGGAGTGGGAGGGAGGAGACAGTAAGGCACAAGTTAGGGGGTAGATACATGATAGTTCGAGTGATGGGAAAGGCAATACAGAAGAAGGGGGTGTGTGGAAGAATAAGGAAGCTAGGGGAAGGCTTAGAGAGGTTTGCATGGGCTAAGTGGGACAGAGGTAAATAGTGATGTATACTCAACCTTGGAACAACAGGGCTCTGATACAGGGATCGAGACACCGTCTGAATGGGTAAAAGAGGGGAAGTAATGTTAAGAGGCTTGACTGTAAACTAGACATTTAAATGGGATAGAAAGGAATATTGGGAAATATGATTACAGAAAGCTTGTAAGCCTGTCTTCAGCCTATAACTAATTGGATTAGCTAAAAGTGATACTAGAATTTGCCCAGTGAAATAGATTTCTTGTTAAGCCTTTGTAGAGTATGAGGCCTTAGGTGAAATCTTGAGCCCCATCCAGAATCTTCTGAGGTGGGGCATCCCCACTTGAAAGGACACACAGACCTACCCAAAGGTGGCTAGAGGAACAGAAGATACTTCTTGGAAAAAAAAAACAGACTGTTTGTTACAAAAACAAGCAAGTTGTTAGCCTGAGAGCCATCAAGGCAAGAAAAGTCAGCCCATCAGGGTACACTGCCTTCCAAAACTGAAACTCAAAGGGAACACACGAGCAGGCTTGCTCGCTCGCTGGTGACCTCCTTGGTCTGCCTGTGAGTGGAAGTGGGGGAAAGGCAGCAATGAAGACATGGGTTGAGTTCAACCATGTTCCATAGACACCTGTTAACTTTGAGATGAGAGAGAGAAAGAGGAAGGGCTGGTTTGTCTGAAGTATAGGGAGAGCTGGGAACTCCTAAGCCCATGGACACTGACCTAGCCACTGGGGGCTAGAGCTGAGAGTAAAGCAGCCAGCTGATCAGAAAGACAAAGTCTGGCCATCCTGGCCTCCAAGGAGCAGCCTGGCTACACTTCTTCCAACACAGATCTGTTTGTTCTTTTGGCAGTCCATGACACTTTCACTATTCTCTTACAACACCATAATGCACCAATTCTTCTACAGTCTTCCTTATTCACTATCCAACTTTTGCATGCATATGAGGTTATTGGAAATATCATGGCTTAGTGAGGCACACTTTAGTCCTCAAACTGGTATCTTTGCTCTTCAACACTTTTAAGAGGTCTTGTGCAGCAGATTTTCCTAATGCAATACATCATTTGATTTCTTGACTGCTGCTTCCATGAGTATTGATGGTTGATCCAAGCAAAATGAAATCATGGACAACTTCAATCTTTTCTCCATTTATATGGATGTTATTTACTGGTCCAGTGTGATTTTATTTTAAGTCCTTTTCACATTCAGCAAGCAAGGTTGTATTATCTGCATAACACAGGTTGTTAATGAACCTTCTTCCAATCCTGATGCCACCTTTTTCTTCATATAATCCAGTTTCTCAGATTATTTATTCAGCATACAGATTGAATAAGTATGGTGTAAGAATACAACCCTGGCACACATCTTTCCTAATTTTAAACCACTCGGAGTTCCCTTGTTCTGTTCTGACAACTGCTTCTTAGTCTACATACAATTTCCTCATGAGCACAATTAAGTATTACAGAATACTCATACTTCACAATGTTGTCCATATTTTGTCATGATGCACACAATTAAAAACCTTTGAACAAGTAAACATCCTTTTTGTATTCTCAGCTTTCAGCCAAGATCCATCTGACATCAGCAATAATATTCATTACAAGTATCTTTTTTAAACAACCTAAAAGATGACTATACACATGGACCACATCAGATGGAATAAAAAGAAGTCAAATTGACTACATCTGTGGAAAGAGAAGGTGGGAAAAACTCCATATCATCAGCCAAAACAAGGCCAAGTGCAGATTGTGGAACAGACTATTAATTGCTTATATGCAAATTCAGACTGAAGCTGAAGAAAATTAAAACAAGTCCACAAGAGCTAAAATATGACCTTGAATATATCCCACTTGAATTTAGAGATCATCTGAAGAACAGATTTGATGCATTAGACAGTAAAAACAGAAGACCAGAAGACTTGTGGGATAACATCAAGAACATTATATAGGAAGAAAGCAAAAGGTCATTGAAAAGACAGTAAAGAAGGAAAGGGCCAAAATGGATGCCAGAAGAGACTCTGAAACTTGCTCTCCAGTGTAGAGATGCTAAAGCAAATGGAAGAAGTGAGGAACTGCAAGAGTTGAACAGAAAATTTTGAAAGTCAACTCCAGAAGACAAAGTCACATGTTATAATAAAATGTGCAAAGACCTGGAGTTTGAAAAACAAAAGGGAAGAACACACTCAGCATTTCTCAAGCTGAGGGAACCGAAGAAAAAAATTCAAACTTCAACTTACAGTATTGAATTCTACAGGCAAATATTGAATGATGCAGAAAAGCATCAAAAGAAGATGGAAGGAATATATAGAGCCACTGTGCCAAAAGGAAATGGTCAGGTTCAACCATTTCAAGAAGTAGCATATGATCAAGAGCCAATGATCCTGAGAAGAAGTCCAAGGTGCCTTGAAGAGATTGGCAAAGAACAAGGCACCGGGACTTGATGGAATACAAATTAAAATCTTTCAACAAACTGATGCAGCACTGGAGGCACTCACTCATCTATGCCAAGAAATTTGGAAGACAACTACATGGCCAACTGACTGAAAGAGATCCATATTTTTGCCCATTACAAAGAGAGGTGACCCAACAGAATGCGGAAATCATCAGACAATATCATTGATGTCCCATACTAGTAAAGTTTTACTAAAGGTAATACAGAAATGTCTATAGCCATACATTGACAGAAAACTTCTAGAGGTTCAAGCTGAATTCAGAAGAGGACATGGAATGATGGATATCATTATTAACATCTGATGGGTCTTGGCTGAAAGCAGAGAATACCAGTAAGATGTTTACTTGTGCTTTATTGACTATGCAAAAGCTTTCGACTGTGTGGACTATGACAAGCTATGGACAACATTGCTAAGTATGAGTATTCTAGAATAATTAATTGTACCCATGAGGAACCTGTACATAGACCACGAGGCAGTTATTTGAACAGAGCAAAGGAACACTGAGTGGTTTAAAATTAGGAAAGATGTGTGCCAGGGTTGTATTCTTTCACCATACTTACTCAATCTGTATGTTGAATAATCTGAGAAACTGGATTATATGAAGGAAAAGGTGGCATCAGGATTGCAGCAAGGTTTATTAACAGCCTGTGATATGCAGATGATACAACCTTGCTTGCTGAAAGTGAAAAGGACTTAAAATATTTACTGATGAAGATCAAAGACCACAGCCTTTGGTATCAGTTGCATATCAATGTAAAGAAAACAAAAATCCTCACCACTGGATCAATAAACAACATTCATATAAATGGGGAAAAGACTGAAGTTGGCAAAGACTTTATTTTGCTTCCCTGAGTGCTGATGCCTTTTCCATCAACACTCATGGAAGCAGCTGTCAAAAATCAAACAACATATTGTATTAAGCAAATCTGCTGCACAAGATCTTTTTAAAGTGTTCAAGAGCAAAGATATCAGTTGGCCTTGACTCAAAGGCACTTCACAACAACAAGTTATTTGCATAGTGCCTGGAGTCTTTGTCATTGTTAAGTGCTGGTGAGTGGTTCCAACTCATAGCAACCCTGTATAGAGGTTTCCAAGGAGCAGCTAGTAAGTTTGAATCACTGACCTTGCAGTTCAAATCAACCTTAAGGTGGAGTGCTTATCCTAAGGTGCCACACCAGAACTCCTGGGGTCTTAGAAGCTTACAAGTGGACATCCAAGGCAGAGCAGTTGATCTCTGTTCACCCGGAGTAATAGAGAAATAAGGGAATCAGGAATAGGATCAGGATATGAAATGTGTGACTGTCTCCATGAACAATTGCCGCCTTTGCCATGAGACCAGAAAAACTAGATGGCGCTAGGCTACCATGACTGAAAAATTTGATCAATGAGTTCATAGAAGCATCTTGATCAGAAAGGGATAATTATAGGCAGAATTTCCAATTCTCATGGACTCTAACTTTCTAGAGCCATGGACAGTGAATGAACCTGAAACTATTGGTCTAATATAATCTTTAAGCCTGAAGTCTTAAACTAAAAATACCCCCTGAAGTCATCGTAAAACCAAACAAGAGTCTCGCTTACTAGTTAAAAAGATCTGCTTTGAGCATTGTATTCTTTTACGAACTATCTATAGAATAAGCACTGGACCACTAATTGTGAGGTCAGCAGTAAAAATGCACCAGCTGCTCCTTGGAAACCAACTCGATGGCACTTAACAATATATGGGATAACAGCAAGACTAGATAGGAACCTTAGGGGCAGTGAGTTTATGTTCATGGGGGAGGAAGAACTCATTAAAGAAGGGCAAGAATGATTGCTGTTGGGGGTATGTACTTAGGACTGGAATTACTGGTTATATGGTAGTTCTGCGTCCAACTTTGTTGTTGTTGTTGTTCAGTACCGTGGAGTCAGTTCTGACTCGTAGTGACTCTGCACAGGGTTTCCAAGGCTGCACGTCTACGGGAGCAGAAAGCCTCATCTTTCTCCTGTGGAACAACTGGTAGTTTCAAACTGCCGTCCTTGAGGTACTAAGTTGTTTGTCTTTTATTAACTTGTACAAGTTTGGTTTTTTAAAAATATTTTGGTATTATACCGTTATCAGATATATAGTTCCTAAAATTTTTCTCCCATTCTGTGAGTTGTCTCTTCACTTTGTTGATAAAATTCTTTGCTTTTTATGAGGGCCCATTTGTCTTTTATATTTATTTCACAGTTCATGCTTTTTGGCGTAATACCTGATAATCCATTGCTAAAAACTACGTCCTATAATTGTACTCCTATATTTTCTTCTAAGAATTGTATGGAGTTAGTTCTCCCATTTACGCCTTTAATCCATTTTGAGTTGTTTTTGGGGCAAAGCATTGAACCTGATTCATTCTTTTGCACGTGGAAATTCAGTTTTTCCAGCACTATTTATTAAAGATGTTTCTTTCCCCATTGGATGAATTTAACACCCTTATAAAAAATCAATTATTGATAGATACGGGTCTGAGCTTTTTTCTGGATTCTCGATTCTACTTTATCATACTAGCTGTCTATCATTATCATATACCAGGACTAGGGTGCTTTGATAACTGTAGCTTTATCATATGTTTGAAGTCAGGAAGTGTGAATCCTCCTGCTTTTATTCTTCTTTAAGACTGTTTTAGCTATTTGGAGTCCCTTACCCTACCATATAAGGAGCTCTGGTAGCGTAGTGGTTATGAGTCAGGCTGCTAGCCTCAAGGTCAGCAGTTCAAAACTACCAGCCATTCCACAGGAGAAAGATGAGGCTTTCTACTCCCATAAATATTTATAGCTTTAGAAACCCAATACAAGGTTGCTATGAGTTAGAACCAACTCCATGGTACAACACCACCCTACCATATGAATTTGTGGATTAGCTTTTCCATTTCTGCTAAGACAGCTGTTGGGATTTTGGTGGAGATTTCATTAAATTTATAGAGGTAAAATTGATAACTAGATTAAACCTTCCAACCCATGAGGGCAAATGTCCCTTTATTTATTTAGGTCTTTGATTTCTTTAAGGAACTGTGGTGGTACAGAGGTTGACTGCTAACCAAAAGATAGATGGTTCGAACCAATCTGTGGCTACAGAAGAGAAAAATAAATGTAGCAATCTGTTTCCATTAAAGATTTGCAGCCTTAAAAATCCTAGTGGTAGAATTGACTCAATGGCAGTGAATTTCACCTTCTTTGTTAAATTTATCCTTAGATGTTATTGTAAATGACATTGTTTCCTTAAGTTCATTTTTCAGCTTGCTCATTGATGACTTATAGAAACATGACTGATTTTTGTATGCTGGTCTTGTACTCTGCCACTATGTAGAATTTACATATCAGCGCTAATACCTTTCTTGTAGATCATAACAAACTATGGATAACATTGCAAAAAAATGGGAATATGAGAACACTTCACTGTGCTCCTATAGAACCTGTATACAGACCAAAAGGCAGTCATTTGAACAAACCAAGAGGGTACTGCATGGTTTAAAATCAAGAGAGGTGTAGATGTAGGTTGTATCTTTTCACCATACTTAATTCATCTGTATGTCGAGAAAAGAATCTGAAAAGTTGGACTGTATGAAGAATGAGACATCAAAACAGGAAGAAAATTCATTGATAAGCTATGATATACAGATGACACAACTTAGCTTGTTGAAAATGAAGAGGACTGAAAGCACTGATGAATATAAAAAATTATTGATTTCAGTATATGGACTACAGTTCAATGTAAAGAAAACAAAAATCCTCACAACTGGACCAATAAGCAACATCATGATAAAAAGAGAAAACTTTGAAGTTGTCAAAGATTTCATTTTACTTGGATCTACAATCAATACCCATGAAAACAGTACTCAAGAAATCACATGATGGAGTGAGAAAATATACAGGAGAGGAACGAGGGGAAAGATAGTAGATGCAAACAGGCTTCAGGATTGAAGTGGGAAATGAATAATGAGGGGGGTGGTAAGGAGAAGATAAAAATCAGGGTCTAAAACTATGTCTGACTTGGTTGAATGTCCTAATGGGCTCATACCAGTATTTTACTGTGCCAGAAAATTTGGTGATAGCACTTTCCCCAAACTCCTGCCTCCACAGATGTCTGCTCACCTTCATTTTCCTCCAGCTTCCCAAACTGAATTCAGCTCACTTTGACATGATTGGACTCCCCGGCTGATCCTGGCTCTCGTGGGTAAAGAAGCTGAACTACCCTGTCACCTCTACCCAAATATGAGCACTGAGCACGTGGAGCTGCAGTATTTCTGCAATACCTTCTCCTTTGCTGCACTCGTGCATGGGAACAGTGTGGAGCAGGCCGGAGAACAGATGGAGTACCCAAGGAGAGCCGTGCTAGGGAAGGACCTTATCTCCACGAAGTGCATGGCTGTGAGGATAGACCTACCAGGGTCTCTGATGAAGGCATGCATGAATACTTTTTTAAAGTTAAGCAAACCTATGAAGAAGCCTTTATCTGAAAATGGCTGATGAATAGATAGATTTGACGTTTTTCAGTGACGCCAACTGAGTATGTGACTTTGTAAAACTTTAAAACTATAACTGAGCTGTGAAGTATAATTGAGACCGACAAACAGAACGGTGCTGTGGAATCACTTTGGACACATAATTGCTATGTGTCCTCATAGTAAAATATATAATCTGTAAATACCATGGAGCCTTTAGTATTATTTATATTTAGATATTCAAATAAGTATTAAATTTATAAATCTGGTCCTCTAAAAAAAGAAATCAAATGACATAATGCATTGTGCAAATCTGCAAAAGACCTTTAAAGTGTTGAAAAGCAAAGATGTCACCGTTAGAACTAAGGTGAATCTGACCCAAACCATGGGGAAACTGGACAATAAGTAAGGAAGACTGGAGAAGAATTGATTCATGTGAATTATGGTGTTGGTGAAGAATGTTGAATCTACCATGGACTGCTAGAATAATGAACAATTTGGAAAAATAAAAAAGCCGTTATTATCCTTAGAAGCAAGGATGGTAAGACTTTGTCTCATATACTTTGGACATGTTATCAGGCGGGGCCTCATGATTGGTAAAGTAGAGTCAGTGAAAAAGAGGAAGACCCTTAACAAGATGGATTGACACAGTGGCAGAATGGATAAGAAAACAGGATCCTTCAATATGCTGTCTACAAGTGACATACCAAAGAGTTGGAGACAGGCTAAATACCCATCAACAGAAGAATAGTTAAACAAACTTTGATACGTACACACACTAGAATACTATAAAACATTGAAGAATGATGAATCTGTGAAACATTTTCATACATAAAGCTGCTATGTACATTTCATACATAGAGCTGCTATGTACATTTTCATACATTAGAGCTAACTCAATGGCATCTAACATACAGCATATGGAAGGATCCCATTTCCTTATCCATTCTGGTCTCTCAGTATCTTGACTGGTGTATTTAATCCATTTACATTCAGTGTAACTATCGATAGGTCTGAATTGAATACTGTCATTTTGCTGTGTGTTTGTTTTGTGTTATTGCTATTTTTTGTTCAACATAAATTTCTGTGCTGAGTTCATTTTTTTGTGGGTTTTTTTTTTTTTTCTGTTGTGTTAATGTTTGCTAAATCTTTCTGGTTTTCCTCTTTTTATTTTGATGTGCAGGTATATTAATTTTCAGGGTAAATTATAGGTTATCCTGTAATTTGTTCATTTTCCCCCTATTTAAAGCAGTTTATTTTATCTTGAAATCTGTTGGACTTCTTTGCCATTACGAAGTTCTGGATCTGTATTATCTGCCCCCACCCCTTTTGTTTTTTTGGCTTTGTAGTTGACTTAATTACAAATTGCTATCTCTGGTTCCCTATTTTCAGTCTTGTAGGTTTGTTTTACTTTAATATTTCTAGATCTGAATTGAGTTCTGGATGGTGTTGTCATGTGTGTTAATCTCAGGTTGTTGTATACTATTGTTGATTCTCAGTCCAAAGAACTTTTGAATTTTTTATAAAGTTGGTCTGGTCATTACAAAATGCTTTCATTTTTGTTTATCAGGAAACATCCTAATTTTGTCATATTTCAGGGACAGCTTTGCTGGGTAAATGATTCTTGGATGGCAACTTTTTTCTTTCAGAGTTTGTATATGTCATCCTATTGCCTTCTTGCTTAAAGGGTGTTTTCATTTCTTTTGTATTAATGTTTACTAAATCTTTCTGATTTTCCTCTTTTTTAATTTTGATGTACAGTGTAAATTACAGGTTATCCTGTTGTTGCCCCTCCACACTTACCCTGACTACCATAATTGCGCCTTGGGGCCCTAGGGTAGGGCAAGATCTGCCCTGCCAGCATGCACACCTAGAAGCAAGGACCTGGACCTTGCCAGAGTCTGGGCATCAGTGTTGGTCAGCCTTGGAGAGTCAAGCTGGGGGTTCAGGGGAGGTCAGCATGGGGTGATGCCTGAGAAATCCTTCAGTCGTCTTCCTCCCTCTGCATCTTTACCTAAGTTCAGATCCCTTCATCCAAAATGCCCTCCACATACCACCACTGCCATGTCTCTTGTAACAATTAGGATGCCTGTGGTAGAGGCTGCTAACTGCCACCAAAATCAGCCATTTCCTTCCTCCAAGGAACAAACCTAGACTATATTCCCATTACCCCTTGCAGTTAGGTGTGGCTACATGGCCCGGCTCTCTTCAGTGGATGCAGCAGATTTCTTGAAGGATGCTTCTGGACCTGCCTGCCTGTACTTACTTTCTTTTTCCCACAGGATGACCCTATTGACAAAGCTCTTCCCTGACATGAGACAACACTCTAGGCCTAAGCCAGGACTTTTCAACCTTGGCACTAGTGACATTTGGGACTGGACATCTCCTTGTTGTGGGGCCTCTCCTGTGTATCACGGGATGGTTAACAGCATCCCTGACCACTACCCACTGGGTCCAGTAACACACACCATGTTATGACAACCAAAAATGTCTCCAAGCATTGCTAAATATACCCTGGTGGGCAAATTCATCCCCTGGTTGCAAACCACTTTCCAGTTTAAGGGGCCATTCACCACTTGACTGAGTTCCTGAGAGGTAAAGAAAGAACAGAGAATGGCAGGAAACCAGAGGGCGTCTGAGATGTCCACAACTGATTTGGAATGGTGGACTCATACTATTGTTGTGAAGTGCCGATGAGTCATTTCCAACTCATAGTGACCCAATATAGGGTTTCCGAGGAGCAGCTGGTGAATTTAAGCAGCCAACCTTGCACTTCAAACCAACCTTGAAGTTAAGTGCTTATCGTATGGTGACACACATACTATTGTGGAAGAACAAAATAAACTTTTTGTGACTTGAGCCTCTAGACTATGTTAGCTCTCTGTTGCAGCACCTTTGCCCTACTCTAGATAAATTTCCTGTGTCGTCTCTGTTCCCATGTCTCTCCCAACTAGACTGACTGCTCCCAAAGGGAGGGTCTGACTCTCACTGGGGCTGGCACAGATTTACTGGGAGGGAACCAATGGCAAGTCCCAGCATCCCCACTCTGGGAACTTGAGCAGGCACCTCTCTCAGACTCTTGCTCCATGATGATAACCCATGTAAGCGGTCCAGTGGGAAAGCACTGTTGCTCTGCAAACTTTCTTTCTGTTCCCCGAGGTCAAAAAAGGTAGAAGGAGGAAGCACCACCTAATGGACCTTTCTGCAGCCCCTGATCCTGGACCCCCAGTAGCCAAGGCCACTTGTCCTTTGTTGGTCATACTCCTGAGCAGGGCCTGGCTCACAGCAGGTACTTCATAAATGAGTGTGTGCATTCCTATCTGTTCCAATGGTAGAACTGTATCTGTTAGAATACTGTATTTGTTCTTATTGCTGCTGTGATGAACTGCCCCAAGCTTAGTGGCAACACAAATTTATTATCCTTGAGGTCTAGAGGCCACAATCCAAAATGGGTGTCACCAGACCAAAATCAAGGTGTTTGAACGTCTGAAGGCTCTAGGGGATAATCCATTTCCAGGCTTTCCCCAGCTTTTAGAGGGTGTCTGCATTCCTGCATTCTGGCCTTGAGTCAGAATCTACTGGACAGCAATGGGTTTGGTTTGGGGTTTCTGGTATAAGCGATTAAGAAAGCAAGAATGTTGAGGCTGTTGTTGTTGTTGTTAGGTGTCATCAAGTCAGTACCGACCCATAGCGACCTTATACACAGCAGAACGAAACACTACCCAGTCCTGGGCCAACCTCACTACTGTTGCCACACTTGAGTCCATCGATGCTGCCACTTGGCCAATCCATCTTGTTGGGGTCTTCCTCTTTTTCTATGACCCTCCACCTTACAAAACATGATATCCTTCTCCAGTGACTGGTCCCTCCTGACACTATGTCTGAAGTATAAGAGATGAAGTTTGGCCATCCTGGCATCCAAGGAGCACTCTGGCTGCACTTCTTCCAACACGGATCTATTGTTCTTTTGGCAGCCTATGGCACTTTCAATATTCTCCTCCAACACCATAACTCAAAAGCATCAATTCTTCTACAGTCTTCCTTATTCACTGTCCAGCTTTCGCATTCATATGAGGTTATTGAAAACACCATGGCTTGGGTCATAAGAGATAAGAAAGCAAGAATGTTGAGGCTAGGAGAGGAGAAACGCCATAGCCTCCAGAAAGTATCAATTCTATGTTTTGATAACTTTCTCCCATCTCCACGATGTTGTTGTTAAGTGCCGTCGATTGAGTTCCAACCCACAGCGACCCTGTATACCCTGTATAGGGTTTCCAAGGAGCGGCTGGTGAGCTTGAACCACCAAACTTGGGTTCAAACCGACTTTGTAGTCCAGCGCAGGATTCCATCCGTGGACACTTAGATAATCTCCATTTTACAGGTAAAGTAAACAGAACAACATTCAGGGCGGTATAGCTCAGACGGGTCAAACTCAACAATTGGGCCTACTGTGTAACCCTGAAAGAGCTCTGGTGGTACAGTGGGTAAATCTCAGTTACTGACCTAAAGGTTGACAGTTTGAACTCACCAGCTAGCTGCTCAAGGAGAAAGTATCAGCCTGCTTGCCTAAAGATTTACAGCCTTGGAAATCCTCTCAGCAGGTCTACCCTGTCCTAGAAAGTCAATGTGAGTCAAAAACAACTCCACAGGCAGAGGATTTGGTTTTTGGGTTGGGTGTGACTCTGCATCCTGATTATCCCGGCTTTGACACTGGGCTGCTAGAGTCACCAGGTCTAGGGATGATTGGACACGCGCAGCCCACTTAGGGTGTCATATTCTTAGGGTCTTGGCCCCTATACCTGATTCAGCTAATCCACACATGGGCCCTGTGGCCGCGAGGAGACGCTCCACGCACACGGTTCCTGCGCGGAGAGGCCCTTGGAAGGTGTCTTTGATCGCAAGTGGCTCTGGTTCAAAGGCCAGTAGCATTGTCCCTCTTTCGAGGAGAGCCTGGGGGTCGAATCGCACTGGAGACCTCGGCTGGTTTGGGTGATTGGGAATGTTGAGCAGCCCAAGACCTTGGCGCTCTGGGAAATGTTCGCTCAGTGGGGACGAATGTGGATTCCGCCACTGGGGAGGATGACAGACCCTAATCCCCAGGGTCTCACTTGCCCCCCACCCACACCCACACCCCGCATACCTGCTTTGGGCAACTGTGAGATGCTCAGGACTTGCTCCTGAGCCCCGTTAATCGACATACCCTTGTGTCTAAGCTGAGAAGGAGGTCCAAGAGCAGGGAAAGTGATGGTCCAGGCTCCCTCATGAACATAAATGCAAGAATCCTACCAGACCATGGGTGAAAAGAATAAAGAGGAAGACCCCCAGCAAGATGGATTGGCAAAGTAGCAGCATCAATGGGCTCAAGCATGGCAACAATTCTTTGGTTGGCCCAGGACTGGGCAATGTTTCATTCTGCTGTGCATGGGGTTGCTATGAGTTGGTACCGACTCGATGGCACTTAACAACAAGAACAATCATGATGGAGATTTAACCCAGATATTCTAGTGGATTTAACATTAGCAAACCAATCAAAACATATAAATTAAAAAGAAGGTCAATTAACACAGTACATCACTTCTAGAGCATTATAACTATCTCAAATGCAGGAAAGAACACAAAACTTGGTAAAATTCAACATTTATTGGTGATTATATATTATTATTATTATTATTATTATTATAAAGAATACACACAGCAAAAAAAAACCCCACAAGTTCAACATTTTCTACATGTAAAATTCAGTGATCATGATCACATTTTTCAATTCTCACCCTTCTTTTCTGTGTTGTTCCTCCCTCATTAATATAAACTCATTACCTCCTAACGTAGAACATTTTCATTTATTTGTGACTTTACAGAAAATATTAGTACAAGGTGAAAAATTTAAAACATTCCCTTTAGGAGTAGGAACAACACAAGGTGTGGTGCCAATGAGTAGGTTGCACCTCATACCACCTTTAAGAATAACAGAATGCACTGTTGTTACCACTGTCCAAGGTATGTTAGAGCCCACTGTTGCAGGCATTGTGGCAATTCATGTTGTTGAGGGTGTTCCTCTTTTTCACTGACCTTCTACTTATTACCAGGAGCTCTGGTAACGTACTGGTTACGAATCGGGCTGCGAACCACAAGGTCAGCAGTTCGAAACTACCAGCTGTTCCGCAGGAGAAAGATGAGGCTTTCTGCTCCTGTAAAGATTTACAGCCTCAGAAACCCTGTACAGGTTGCTGTACGGAACCGACTCCATGGCACATAACAACAACAACTACTTATTACCAAGCATGATGTTCTTTTCCAGGGATTGTAAAATAAGTTATTTTGATATATTTTAAAAATACCTAAATTAATGTGTTGCTGTTGTTGTTAGCTGTCATTGAGTTAGTTCCAACTCATAGCAACCCTGTATAAGATTTCTGAGGATCGAGTGGTGAGTTTGAACTTCCAACTTTGTGGTTAGCAGTCCAGTGCTTATCCTACAGTTCAACACAGATATAAAAGGTGATCCAATAGAATGCAGAAATTATTAAGCAATATCACATGTAAATAAAATTTTGCTGAAGATAATTTAAAAATGGTTGCAGCAATACATCAACAGGGAGTTGCCAGAATTTCAAGCCAAATGCAGAAGAGGATGTGGAACAAAGGATAGCATTGTTGAAGTCAGATGGGTCTCTTGGCTGAAATCAGAAAGTTCCAAAAAGATGTTTACTTGTGTTTTATTGACGATGCAAAGGTGTTTGATTATGTGGATCATAACAAGCTATGGATACCATTTTGAACAAGGGGGATTCTAAAACACTTAATTGTGCTCATATGGAACCTTTGCATAGAACAAGAGGCAGCTATTTGACCAGAACAAGGGGATACTGCCTGGTTTAAAATTAGGGAAGGTGTGTGCATCAGAGTTCTATCTTTTCACCAAACTTATTAAATCTGTAAGGATACCTACCTGGTGGTGTATTGGGTTATACATTGGGCTGCTGACCTCAAGGTAAGCAGTTCAAATTTCCCAGCTATTCTGAGAGAAAAAGATGCAATTTTCTGCTCCCAATTTATAATAGCAGAATTTTACAGCCTCGGAAACCCTATTCAAGGTCACTATGAGTCAGAAGCGACTTGGCAGCACACAGCAGCAGCATTCAATCTGCATGCTGAGTAAATAATCCAATAAACTATATGAGGGACAGGGCATCAGGATTGGAAGAAAGTTCACTAACAATCTGTGATATGCAGATGAAACAACCTTGCTTGGTGAAAGTGAAAAGAACTTGAAGCAGTTACTGATGAAGATCAAAGACTACAATCTTCAGTGTGGGTTACCAGTCAATGTATCGAAAACAAAAATAGGGACTTCTGCCAAGATGACGAACTAGACAGACACACTACACGGACCCTCTACAACAAAGATGTGAGAGACTAAATGAAACAGACAGAGGAAAGGTTAGAGAAGTGCATTGAATGCTTGCTGGGAGGAGAAGTTGAGCAGGGAAGGCGAGAGAGGGACACTGGTAAACGGCTGGCCAGATGCGGCACCACCATCTTGACCTTTTGCAAGTACTTTTGGAGACAGAAGGTGGTCTAGCAGAGCAGACTTACATAGATGACAGGAAAGGTACAATTCCTTCTTTTCCCCAACACTTCCCTCGTGACTGGAGGTGTGGCCAGTTCCCACCCTCATCCATCCCAGCATAGACCCTGCTCACAGCCTTGTGGTTGTGAGCCACTTCGGTGTGAAATGGGGACTGGCTGCATGGCTTTGGTGCCTACATTCAGGCAGACTCCGCTCCAGACCTGCAGAACCCGCAGAGCCATAAGACCAGCATTATTGTTCTTCTTGTTAGGTGCCACTGGGCCCATACCAACTCATAGTGACCTTATACACTACAGAATGAAACACTGCTGAGTCCTGGGCCAACTCACAATCATTGCTACACTTGAGCCCATTGCTGCTGCCACTGTGCCAGTCCATTTCATTGAGGGTCGTTCTCTTATTCTCTGAACCTCCACTTTTACCAAGCATGATGTCCTTCTCCAGGGACTGGTCCCTCTTGATAATATATCCAAAGTCTGAGGGACAAAGTTTGGCCATCTTGGTTTCCAAGGAGCATTCTGGCTGTTATTCTTCCAGCACAGATCTGTTTGTTCTAATGGCAGTCCAGGTATTTTTAATATTTTCCTCCAACATCATAGCTCAAATGCATCAATTCTTCTATGATCTTTATTCATTGTCCAACTTTCACATGCATTTGTGGTTATTGAGAATACCATGACTTGGGTCAGTTGTACCTTAGTTCTCAAACTGACATCTTTGAATGTTACAGAGCGGAGAGAGTGAGGAGGCTGCGTCTGGCTCCTGCTCTCACAGTCATTGCTGTACATTGAGCTCCATAGAGAAGCGCCAGGCCAGGCAGAGCCGGATGGTGCTGGGCGGACTCTGTGCCTCACAGACAGAAAAAAATAATAACTAAACTTGGGCAAAGGAGATCCTAAGAAGCCGAGAGACAAAATGTCATCCTATCATTTTCTGTGCAAACCTGCCAGGAGGAGCACAAGAAGATGTCTCCAGATGCTTCAGGTAACTTCTCAGAATTTTCCAAGAAGTGCTCAGAGCGGTGGAAGACCATGTCTGCTAAAGAGAAAGGAAAATATGAAGGCATTGCAAAGGCAGATAAGGCCCATTATCAAAGAGAAATGAAAACCTATATGCCACCTAAAGAGGAGACAAAAAAGAAGTTCAAGGATCCCAGTGTACCCAAGAGGCCCCCTTTGGCCTTCTTCTTGTTTTGTTTGGATTATAGCCCCCAAATCAAAGGCAAACATCCCGGAGAAGTGGAATAATACCGCTGCCGATGACAAGCAGCCTTATGAGAAGGCTGCTAAGCTGAAGGAGAAGTACAAAAAGGATATGGCTGCCTACCGGGCTAAAGGAAAGCCCGATGCAGCCAAAAAGGGAGTCTTTAAGGCTGAGAAAAGCAAGAAAAAGAAGGAAGAGAAGGAAGATGAAGAAGACGAGGAAGATGAAGAGGATGAAGATGATGATGAATAAGTTGGTTCTAGTGCAGTTTTTTTTCTTTAAAGCATTTAACCCCCCTGTACACAACTCACTCGCTTTAAAGAAAAAAAAAAATTGAAATGGGAAGACTGTGTAAGATTTGTTTTTAAACTATACAGTGTCTTTTTTATATAGTTAATATACTACTGAGTGTGTCTTTAGCTAGCCCTGTCCTGGTGGTATTTTGAATAGCCACTAACCTTGCCTGATACAGTATGAGGGTTGTAAATTGGCATGGAACTTTAAAGCAGGTTCTTGTTGGTGCACAGCACAAATTAGTTATATATGGGGATGGTAGGTTTTGTTTTTGTTTTTTTCATCTTCAGTTGTCTGATGCAGTTTATACGAAATAATTGTTCTGTTAACTGAATACCACTCTGTAATTGCAAACAAAAAAAGTTACAGCTGTTTTGTTGACATTCTGAATGCTTCTAAGTATATACAATATTTTTTATTTAAAAAAAACTGACATCTTTGCTCTTGAACATTTTAAAAAGGTCTTGTACAGCAGATTTGCCCAATGCAATACGTCGTTTGATTTCTTGACTGCTGTTTCCATCAGTGTTGATGGTTGATCCAAGCAAAATGAAGTCATGGACAACTTCAATCTTTTCTCCATTTATATGGATGTTGTTTATTGGTCCAGTGGTGAGGATTTGTGTTTTCTTTACATTGGGGTGCAACCCACACTGACTGCTGTGGACTTTGATCTTCATCAGTAAGTATTTTAAGTCCTCTTCACTTTCAGCAGTCAAGGTTGTACTGTCTGCATATCACAGGTTGTTAATGAGTCTTCTTCTAATCCTGATGCCATCTTTTTCTTCATATAATCCAGTTTCTCTGATAATTTCTTCATCATACAGATTGAATAAATATGGTGAAAGAATACAACCCTGGCATACACCTTTCCTAATTTTAAACCATTCAGTGTCCCCTTGTTCCGTTCCAATGACTGCCTCTTGGTCTATGCACAGGTTCCTCATGAGCACAGTTAAGTGTTCTGGAATACTCATTCCCTGTAATGTTGTACATAGCTTGTCATGATTCACACAATTGAAAGCCTTTGCATAGTCCATAAAGCACAGGTACATCTTTCTGGTATTCTCTGCTTTCAGTCAAGATACATCTGACATCAGCAATGATATCTCTCATTCCACATCCTCATCTGAATCCAGCGTGAACCTCTAGCAACTCTCTGTCAATATATTGTTGCAGGCTGTTTCGAATTATCTTGAGCAAAATTTTACTTGCATGTGATATTAATGATGTGTCTGATGATTTCTGCATTCTGTTGGGTCACCTGTCTTAGGAATGGGCACAGATTTGAATCTCTTCCAATCAGTTGGCCAGGTAGCTGTCTTCCAAATTTCTTGGAATAGAAAAGTGAGTGCCTTGAGTGCTTTATCAGTTTGTTGAAAGATTTCAATTTGTATTCCATCAGTTCCCAGAACCTTGTTCTTTGCCAATGCCTTCATTGCACCTTGGACTTCTTCCTCCAGTATCATTGGATCTTGCTCATATGCTACTTCTCGAAATGGTTGCACATCAACCATTTCTTTTTGGTACGGTGACTCTGTGCTTTCTTTCCATCTTCTTTTTATGCTTTCTGCATCATTCAATATTTTGCCTGTAGAATCGTTCAACATTGCAAGTCGAGGTTTGAGGGTTTTTTTTCAGTTCCCCCAACTTGAGAACTGCTAAGCGTGTTCTTCATCATAGTGTAGCAGAAACCCTTGTAACCAGCCACCCTGCCCCTAGCTGCCCTGTGGTCCCAACAGACACAAATCAGCTCCATTGAGGGCTTCCATGAACTACTTCCAGATTGAGTGTCCTGAGCATAGATACACCCAGGCCTATAGGAAATCCATCTAGGGCCAGGAACTCCCACACCCACTTAGTGAGCTCCTTGGCTCAGAATTCAGCCTAGTAGTGGGGACAGGCAGTGAGACTTTGGGTCTTGAACAATGTAAGCCAGCAGGAGGATGGGTGGTAAAGGGTGAGTGGTGTGTGTTCTGAATAACATCCCACTTACTTTATTACAATGAGTAACACAAAAGTTTCATGTTATCCATCAACAGGATGTTGAGATAAATACCCCAAAGGATGTCTCATAGTAACGTTTGAGGATGTTCACTGTAGCCTCATTTCCCATGGGCAATAGGTGTTGCAGAAAACCTGGTGTCCATCCCACAGGGAGTTGATAGGTCAGTTGTGAAGCACCAAGGAGCACTACACAGTTAAGGTTTTACACAACAAGGAGGAGTCTAAAACACCTAGTGCAAAAAGTCAGAACCAAAAGGAGGTAAAATTATATTTGTGTAAACCAGCAAGACATTGTCTTAGAACAGAGACATCTGCACATTAAATACATTAGAATGGCTACCTCTGGCAAGAGAGGAATCACATGGGTAATTTAAAAAAATAAGCTAGAACAGGGCCTGGTGCCAACAGAGGAGTGGCAGATCCAAACCAGTATGTGAAGTCATGTTAGCAGAGTCAGACGGAGGCAGCTTTTACAAGCCTAAGAAACCCTGGTAGTGCAATAGTTAAAGAGCTAAATTGGTAGTTCAAACCCAGCCACTCTGCAGGGAGAAAGATTAGTCTTGGAAACCCTTTGGAGCAATTCTACTCTGCCAGACTGCAAAGGGTTTCGGATTTTGCTTGTTTCTAGATGTTTAGGTGCTAAGGCTGAGGAAAGATGGGGATGGCGGAAAGCCAGCATTAGAGGTATTGGAAGATGGGGCCAAGAGGAGCCAAGAAGACTTGGGAGGTCCTGCCTGTCTTGGCCTCCAGCCTTGTAGCAACCCCACAGGGCTCTGCCTAAGCTTGAGACAATGACAAGCACTCAGGGTCACCTGGTGACTCCCCCTCCCCACCCTGGCAGTCATGTCCCACAGGTCAGGGCATGGGTTTCTCCATGAGGCATTTGGAAGCAAGGCTGGCCCCACAGACAGAGACCGAGCCCTCCCCAGTGGATTCTTCCATAATTGCACAGTAAGTGGGAGCTCCAACACAGAGAAATCAGAAGTCCTGCTACTCCTAGTGAGGTCCATGTTTGTCACATATTGTAATATGGGGTGAGTGGATCAGACAGACTCTGCAGCTTCCTCCCAACCTGACCTCTTTTTTATCATAGGCGCGGCCTGCTCTCCTGATACTTTAGGCAGGACCCCTGAGGATGACTGTGTGAGCCTTCACTGCCAAGCACAGAATAAGGACACAGCTCCTCTCAGTCCCTGCACGTACCCCGGACCCAAGTTTAGCCAAGTACTCCCTGGCCTCAAGCCAGCAGATCATGGTGAAGAGGCATTTGAAAATTGAGCTGCTTAGTATAACTGAGGTGGCAGACTCAGGTGGTGTAGGTTGAACTTCATCTTTAATTAAACGTTAGTTTGCACTAAGTCCACCTTTTCTGCCTTTCTAAAATAGAACTTGTGATTCAGAGCCTGAGTGAGCTGCAAATTCTTGTTAACTACCTCAGCAAACAATGGAGAGTTTCTGAAGAAATGTTTGTCGAGCTTGTGGGAGGAAAAAAAA
>NW_006408592.1:14658768-14703805 GCF_000296735.1 Chrysochloris asiatica | reverse complement strand
TTATAATCCTGTTTATTGTATTCTGGTAACCTTTCTTTTTTTCCTAAAGGAAAAACCTTATGATCGCTCTCTTTTTCTTTTAACTACTTCCTGGAGTAAAGAATTTATGATTGCTCTCTTTTTCTTTTCCTAAAGTAGGAATGCGCACCTTAAAAAATTTGAACTAGCCAACAGGGTAAGGGAAAAGATTGTGCTGTCAAAAGCCTAGTCAGTGGGGTGAGACGCAGCCTTGAGACTCGCGTCAGGGATTAAAAACCCGAGTGGACTACCCACTAGGTGGGCTTGCTGGCCTGTTCCTGTATGTACGGCTATGTGCATGCACTGTCTTGCAGGAGTAAATTTTGCTTTGCCAAGATAATTTAGTCTCACTGAGTGTCTTTTATGTGACATCAGGATCAATTTCTAACAATTTGGGGGCTCATACAGAATTTCCTATTCCCTTTGGGAAGCAGCTTTAGCCTTCTCCTCTGAGGGAGACGTGGCCTGCTGTCTAGTTACAGCAGTCCTGGGGTGAGATCTGCAGAAGTCTCCCAAGGAAGCAAATAAATCTGGACTCTTGGCAAAGTGGGAAAAAGGCCTACTAGAGCATCACCACGTGGCAATCAGGTAACTCGGTGCACAGGCCAAGGTAAGTAAAACCGCGGGGCGGCCAATGCTTTCTTGGTGGACATCCTGGAGTTTGTGTGTGTATGAATGAGACGTGCCCTGGGCACGAAATGAGTGTTGAGTTCTGATCCGCGGATCCGTGACCACCTTATACAAGCCAAGGACTCGATCTGAATCAGGGGTTTATACCGAAACGCTAATTGCTAAGAGGGGTCCAATGTTCCCACAAGGGAAGCGGCCTGAGACAGACAAAGTGAAAATAAAAGAGAGCAAGAAACCTCCAAGTATAGAAGGGGAGTTGAGCCTCTTTGTAAGAAGACACAGTCAGTAACCAGGATGGGAAATAATACCAGTAAAGGAATCTCTAGAGAAAATGAAACCAAGGACAAAATTCCCCATAATAGTCTATTAGGATTAATGCTAAAGTATGAGAATAATAGTGCACAAACTAAAGGGAAATATAAATAACAAATGATAAGATAGTGCTGTTTCTTTTGGACATAGAAACCAATTCTTAAACTGTCTTTTGGCCTAAATTTGACTCAGAGGAGGACTGGGTCTGTCAATTTTTAATTGAATATGTCAATAACGAAAGTCCTATCCTTCAGGAGGAAATAGATTATGTCCTATGTTGGAGACGGGGTTCTGTTGTCCTATTTGCACTTAAGACAAGGGTTAACAAGGTGAAGAAAGAAAAACATTCTTCCTCTTGGGACCCCCTTTTCTCTCTACCCCCTGCTTTACAATCCTGCCCTTCCTCCTACACCCCAGACTCACAACCCTGAACTTTCCTCTTGGAAAAGTCCCCTTAGGAAGAGGAGAAATTGGGATTCGCCTGTGTACCCCTAACTGGTTCAGGAGACCAAAAAAAAAAAAAAAAGACGAATGAAAAAATATGCCAGATTAGACCCAAAAGAGCCTTTGGGCCAGGGAGTGTTAAAGCTCTGTTTTGTCACTAACACTTGGCCTGATAGCTGTAAAAGGACACACACACACACACACACACAAAAAAAAAAAACTGGAAAAACAGGTCTATGGAAGAACGGTTAAAGGAAACTGAAAAGGTCTATGTAAAACAGGATAAAGAAAAACAGAAACAGAAAGCCGAAACTATGTGGTCAACCTTAGGGTAAGGAGCTATAGTAGCATAATGGTTACAAATCGGGCTACAAACCTCAAGAGTAGTAGTTCGAAACTACCAGTAGTTCCACGGGAAAAAGATGAGGCTTTTTGCTCTTGTAAATGGTTTACAGCCTTAGAAACCAAATATAGGGTCACTATGCATCAGAATCCACTACACACCACCACCACCACCACTTTCAGGCAGGCAACTCAGGGAAGAATAATTAACCAATGTCCCTCAGGTTCCCAACCTCCCCAGGCAGGACAAAACAGGAGGGGAGGGGAACCCAAAAAAACCGGCCAGAGGAGAAAACAGATATTTTAAATGTGGAAAAGTAGGACATTTTAAGAGGGAATACCCAAAATGGAAAAAAAAAAGGGGCGGGGGCATAGGGGAGAGGTGGTCTGTAGAAGACAATACCTAATCCCCATAGAAGGGAGAAGCGATCTATAGCCAATATGGTAGTTTTTCAACTAGAATTCTTAAGATAAATGTAAACATAGACTGTTGGAGCTTACAATGAAAAATTCTGAGTTTACCCATACAAGGTGAAACTTAATGTGAATCAGGCATTGAGAAGTTGCTTTCTTCTGTTTTAATATCTTTGACATTCTTTCGACAGTAAAATTGTATCAATTAATCTATTTAAAGAATAGTTAAGGATTTGTTTGGTTGTTATGATAGCAATTTTTTAAAATTATGCATTGCTCAAGACTTTGTATGTATTTTATTTTTGTATTAATGTTTCAGATCTTCTGAGAACATAATACTGTTTTAAAAGATATTTGGTGTACCAATACTAGTTCTAAAATTGAAAACATTTTTGTTGTTATTGTTAAAATGTGGGACGTATGCATTTCGTCTTTTTAAGAGGAGGAAAACTATATTATGCTGTAGACTTTAAAAGAATTCTTGGTCCAAATCCATCCCTTCAAATTCACTGTTAATCACTTCTGACCATGAGACCTGATGCTGATTAAGACCTGGAAAGAGAACAGACTCCAGCCGAACTGTGAGGGTCCTTCCCAGGTGCAGTTGACCACTGAGACACCCAACCACGGAGGAATGGACTAACTACTCAAATAAAGGAACCAGTAAAAAGGGACTCTCCCCAAAGGAAATGTAGTTACTGGTGGGAAACACATTCCTCACCTAGGGAAGCTCTCAAAGTGAACCCGGAAAGAATCTGAGAGGCTGCCTTGCCACACCTCTGCCAGATTGTCACGTTTTTTCCCTGGTCCCTCTGGCTCTCAAGGGTCTAAAGAACTAGTCCCACTGAGTCGCTGCTTCTCAGACCTGGTAAAATGGGAGTGCACTGGAGCTTATAAAGGTATGGGTTCTCTTCCTCTAAGGATGGGCTAAAACATTGATTAAGAGGAGTGATATGTTGAATAGTCATCAACTTTTAGTAAAGGGACACAGACTTATTGAAAATGGAGTTCCTTCTGCAGTTGTCAGCTCTAGGGTATCTTCATGGTTCTTTTACCTATGGCCAGCTGCTTCAATTAGGGTTTCAGGTCTTGATATCCTTATCTTTGTCTCGAGGCTAGTCTTCTCAGTATTACTATTCTTGTTGGACTAGAAATGTCTTACCAACTTCCTTGATCCCTGTTTATAGTAGGAGAAAACTCAGGGTACAGGGGTAAATACAAAGCCAGAATAAGAGGGGTCTGGGGCCCAAGGGTTCTAAAGTGTCCCTGACAAGATGGTTTGGGTTTAGAAGCTAATATGGGTAAAATGTACCACTGCCATGTGGGAGATGCAAAGGGATTTTGCCAATGACTAGCCAGTCAAGTTAATAGTAGATACAACTATGGCAACTTTCCCTGTCTGTTATCCCGTGCAGACAAGAGAAGCCTCAGAGACAATTGTCCAATGTTGATAAATATCTTTGCCCCTTTAGAACAGTGAAAAACAAACATAAATATAGTGCCTTGAGGGGGTCCCTGTAATAACTGGAATGATGTTCAGTGGACAACCCAATATTGGTAATGGACTTCTAGCTCGTACGAGAGTCCACCCCAGCCCCCCATTGCAAACCCTTACAATGCAATCAATCCATTACTCTTAATTATAGGTAATTCCAAATCCATGATTAGAGAACCTTCAATAATAGGAAACTATGGATTGGGAGCTGATGTTACAGGAAAGGATCCTATAGGAGTCTCCTCTCTAAAACTAATTAGACAAAACTCAAGCCCTTCCTTTACCAAGGATAGAACTCAAACACAGAATCCTAGAAATGACTCAGATCTAGTGTCCCCCACTTAAGTTCAGGAAATTACCCTCCCAAAGTGACAATTAGGTAAGTTAAAAACCTAAGACAAACTATAGCTATAGAAACAGGATACGGGGATGCGAATGCTTGGTTGGAATGGATTAAATATTCTGTTCACACTCTAAATAAGAGCGATTGTCGAGCCTGTGCAACAAGAAGACCAGAAGGCCAAGGGGTCCCCTTTCCACTCGGATAGTCCTCAGACTCTCAGGGCATGCACTGTATGGTTGCTGTCTTACAAGACCCTATATCCTGGGGCAACGAATCCTATAACTCATTGTCACAACTGTTCCCTAATGTCAGGGGTTTTACGAGGACCATTAGCCTACAGCCTCAAATGTCAGTTTCACTTTGTGTCTCTCCAGACATGGAGAGAATTTGATGTTCATCAGAAACCTGACGGGATACAGTGAGCGCAAACTCTTTAAAGAGCTCCATGTCTGGTGGTATTATGAGAAACAATTATTCGGGGCTTAACTGGCAAATTGGAGTGGCACCTGTGCTTTGGTGCAATTGGCCATCCCTTTCACCATGGCATTCCATCAACCTACAGCTACAGGAAACAGGCATAAAGCCAAGAGAAGTGTAGTTACTCCCCATGGCTCTTTCAATTCCCGTGTTTACATAGACAGTATAGGAGTTCCCCCAAGGAGGTCCAAACAAATTCAAAATGAGAAACCAAATTGCTGCAGGGTTTGACTCTGTATTATTCTGGTGGGCAACCATTAACAAAAATGTGGACTGGATTAACTACATCTATTATAATCAACAAAGATTTGTAAATTATACCAGGGGTGGTATAAAAGGAACGGCAGAACAATTAGGACCTACTAGCAAAATGACCTGGGAAAACTAGTTAGTCCTAGACATGATATTAGCAGGAAAAGAAGAAGTATGTGTGATGATCAAAGTCCAATGTTGTACTTTCATTCCTAATAACGCAGCTCCTGATGGTACCATTACCAAAGCATTATAAGGGCTGGACCACCTTAGCTAATGAACTAGCTGAAAATTCAGGCATAGATGACCCCTTTTCTAATATCATGGAACAATGATTCGGGAAATGGAAAGGGCTTATGACTTCAGTCCTCACCTCTCTAATTACCATATTTGGCATATTAACACTAATGGGATGCTGTATTATACCCTGTATAAGAGAATTAATTATAAAACTCATAGAAACAGCCTTATCCAAACAACCCCACCCCCACACCAAAAAATAACCTTTTTCACCTAGAAACATATGAACACCAAAGTCAACATATCCTTGCAAAATTTGAAGAAAATAATGAAGCAGTCTAAAAAGAAAAAAATTATAATAAAATTATAATCTTGTTTATTGTATTCAGGTGACTTTTTTTTTTTCTTTTACTTCCTTAAAAAAAAGGGGGGGGGGATTGTGGGAGGACTATATATATATAGAGAGAGAGAGAGAGCTCTGGTAGCGTAGTGGTTACGAATCGGGCTGTGAACCTTAAGGTCAGCGGTTCAAAACTACCAGCTGCTCTGCGGGAGAAAGATGAGGCTTTCTATTCCCGTAAAGATTTACACCCTCGGAAACCCTGTACAGGGTCGCTATGGGTCGGAACTGACTCAACGGCACTTAACAACAACAACAACAAATATATATATATATTGTAATCCTGTTTATTGTATTCCGATAACCTTTCTTTTTTTATTTTCTGAAGTAAAAACTTTATTATCTCCCTCTTTTTCTTTTAACTACTTCCTGGAGTAAAGAATTTATGATTGCTCTCTTTTTCTTTTCCTAAAGTAGGAATGTGCACCTTAAAATTTGAACTAGCCAACTGGGTAAGAGAAAAGATTGTATGGTCAAAACCCTAGCCAATGGGGTGAGACACAGCCTTGAGATCCGAGTGGACTGCCCACTCGGTGTGCTCGCTGGCCTGTTCCTGTATGTATGGCTATGCACACGCACCCTCTTGCAGGAGTAAATTTTGCTTTGCCAAGGTAATTTAGTCTCACTGAGTGTCTTTTATGCAACATCAGGATTCATTTCTAACAAGCTGGTCACAGGAGAATGGGTAGCATGTCCCAGAAAGAATGTATATGTAGCGATTTCAGAAAATCCTTTGTGAGGTTTGCTCCAACAAGTCTATAGTAGAAAAGACATACACTAACTTTGTAGAATTTTAACTATTGTGTGATAGTGAGTAGTGAGGTTACGAGTTGGGTTGCTAACCATAAGATCAGCAGTTCAAATCTACCACTGCTCTGAGGAAGAAAGAGGAGGCTTGCTGCTCCCATAAAGATTTACAGCCTCTGAAACTATATAGAGTCACTATGAGTAGGAACAGATATAACCACAACTACACCATTGTGTGACATTGTAGGATAAGCACTGGACAGCTAACCGCATGGTTGGCAGGTCAAACCCACCAGTTTGTTCTTGAGAACCCTATACGGGGTTGCTATGAGTCAGAACTGATCCAACAGCCCACAAAACACTACCATTGTTTTCTGGCTGTACATAAGTCTATGTATTGAGGGGTCATGTACTCCGTCACTTACCTGTACAAAAGCTTACCTCTCCCTCAGAATGTTGAAACACTTGGTACTTTTGCTTTGTACCATGTGTTTTCTGGTTAGAACTATATTTTCACTCTCAGTAAAATTCTTTTCTTTTGATCTGACAGAGCACCTTGTTTTATACTTTGACACAAGGAAGAGTCTCAGCAGCCCTCCCTTTGCTCACACTGCAGGGAAAACCACCAATCTTTTGTTGCTGTGTGTCTATGGCCATATCATGCCAAATGTGCCAGATCTCCTCTGATCTCGGAAGGTAAGCAGACTGTTGTTACTGCTAAGTACCATAGAATCGTTTCTGACTCATACTGTCCCTGTACGGGCTTTCCAAGGAGTGGCTGGTAGATTTGAACCAGGGACCAATCTATTGTTTAGTGTTAAATCAACATCAAATCTAAATATTTATGTAGAGCTGTCCATCCCCACCCTAGCACAGTCATTTACAGGAATATTCTGAAATGTGATGAACTTCCCCACTTGCCAGCCTAGACTCAGCCTTTCCCTTGAATAACAAACAAGCTTATTAACATATTTTTCCCAACAGAAGCGTAGTCTTTTCAGAAGGTTCATTCTGCCTCCAAGAATACAAAATAACATCAGCTTTTAAAATGTCACCCTTTATTCTTTATTCCTGGTCTTAAAAGTTTTATACAATAGAGAGTGGGATTGGATACATACTTAATAAAGACTCTTTTTCTGCTAGGGAAGAAGGGACCTGTGGAGCAGGAGGCATGGTTTGGGGATAGTGAGGATGTGGTGGGTAGGGAACCACTGAATTAGGGCAAGAATTACCCTTTCCACAAATGATTCTGGTACAACTGGAGATCCACATGCAAAAGAATGAAGTTATAACCCTCAGACACAATAGACAAAAATTAACTCAAAATAGATTTAAAATCTATAAGAGCTACAATGATAAGATGTTGTTGTTGTTGTTAAGTTCCGCTGAGTTGGTTCCTACTTAGGAGAAAACATAGATGTAAATCCTTGGGACCTTAGATTAGGTAATGGTGTCTTAGATATGACCCTGAAACAAATTCAACTGAAGAAAAGAATAGAGAAATTGGATTTCATGAGAAAAACATTGTATTACAAATGATACTTTCAAGGAAGTAAAACAATAATAATAAAGAACCCTAAATAATAATAAGGAAACCATCACACCAGGGGAATGCAAAATAAGAGAATTTATTTGCAAATCATATTCCAATATTCTAGGTAGGAGTCTGTTGTTAAGTGCTGTTGAGTCAGTTCAGACTCATAGCGACCCTAGACTCTGTATAAGATTTCTGAGGGACAGCTGGGGAGTTTGAACTACTGATTTTGTGGTTCATAGTCCAGTGGTGATTCTATAGCACCCCACAAGGAGTCAAGTAGGAGTCTAGTGTCCCGAAAATATAAAGAATTGCAATATGGCAGTTGTTGTTGGGTGCTGTTGAGTCGGTTCCAACCCATAGCGACTCTGTGCAGAACAGAAGAAGACACTGCCCGGTCCTGCGCCATCTTGAAATTGCTGCTACACTTGAGCCCCTTGCTGCTGTCACTGTGCTAACCCATCTCCGTGGGGGGGTCTCCCTCTTTTTCACTGACCTTCCACTTTACCAAGCATGATGTCCTTCTCCAAGGACTAGTACCTCCTGGTAATAGGTCCAAATATGAGATACAAAGTCTGGTCATCTTAACTTCTAAGGAACATTCTAGTTGTACTTCTTCCAAAACAGATTTGTTTGTGTAAAAAGACAAATAAGCCAGTTAAAAAACAAATAAATTGTTTGAATAAACATGACTCCAAAAAGGATATACAAACGACCAATAAACATGAAAAGATGTTCTTTTGATCATTTGTCATTATAACCCAAACCCACTGCTATCAGTTGATTCCTACACAGAATGACCCTCTGCATAGTTTCTGAGACTATAAATCTTTATGGGGAGCAGATAGACTCATCTTTTTTTCCTGAAGAACACCTGGTAGGTTTGAACCACTGACCTTGTAGTTAGCAGTCCAATGTCTAACCCATAGCGCCACCAGGGCCCTGCTGACTTTTTGGTTAGCAATCCAGTGCTTATTCTATAGCACCACACCAGGGGAATGAATGCAAGTCAAAACTCCACCAAGGTACCATGAAGCTAACTATTTCACACCCGTGAGGCTAAGTATCCACCACTCATCTGTCATTTTTTATCCTACTATGGTGACTTTTGTGTTGCAGTTATGCTATGCCACCAATATTCTAAATAGCAGTAGGGTCAGCTCTGGTGGGCAGGTTTCAGTGGAGCTTCCAGACTAAGAAAGACTAGGAAGAAGGAAAGGCAGACACCTTTTGAAGAGATGACTAAAAGCCTTATGAATAGCAGTGGAACCTTGTCTGATATTATGCAGGAATCTGAGCCCCTCAGGTTGTAAAGTACCCAAAAATATGACTGAGGAAGAGCTGCCTCTCAAAGTAGAATTGACCTTAATAATGTGGATGGAGCAAAGCTTTCAGGACCTTCATTGACTGATGGGGCACAACTTAAAATGAGAAGAAATAGTTGCAAACATCCATTAATAATCGAAATGTGAAATGTACTGAAGTATGAATCTAGGAAATTTGGAAACCATCAAAAATCAAGTGGAATACATAACGGTCAATAGTCTGGGCATTAATAACTGAAATGGACAGGTATTTCCATTTGAATCAGACAGTCATGTGATTTACTATGCTGGGAATGACAAATTAAAGAGGAATGGCATTGCATCAACCATCAAAAAGAGCATTTCAAGATCTATCTTGAAGTACAATGCTGTCTAAAATAGCATAATATCCGTACACCTACAAGGAAGACAGAGTCCTGTTGTGGCACTGTAGGATTGTTACAGCAGTTTTAGATCCATCGCCGAAGAAACCGAGGCCACTTGGAGAGGTGAAGCAAAGTTTATTAAGTGAGCTGGCTCAGAGGAGCTAACTTCTCCAGATTCTGAGCCC
This sequence comes from Chrysochloris asiatica, assembly GCF_000296735.1. Classification (NCBI taxonomy): domain Eukaryota; kingdom Metazoa; phylum Chordata; class Mammalia; order Afrosoricida; family Chrysochloridae; genus Chrysochloris; species Chrysochloris asiatica. The sequence continues at coordinate 14,694,282 of NW_006408592.1, read as the reverse complement.
TGAGTGTAAGTTCAGTGCAGGATCATATAGGGATAGAATGGGGAGGGGATGGGTTTAGATCTGTTTGAGGACAGGAGGGAAATCAGAAGATTGGTCCTGCTGAGTAACCTGATTAACATTCTAGCTGGTCTCCTGGTAGGGGAGGCAATAAGTTAATGTTTTACCTTTTCCTGTTCAGGATAAGCACTGGACTGCTAACCACAAGATAAGCAGTTCAAACCTACCAGCTGTTCCTTGGAAACCCAGTACAGGGTTGCTATGAGCCAGAACTGACTTGATGACACCTAACAACAACAATAACAAAAAAGATGAATTAATTCCATTATTGTTCTAATTTACCCACCAACTGCTAAAGCTAATGATGGAGAAACTGAAGAATTCTACCAACTTCTTCAGTCTGAAATTGATCAAACATGTAATCAAGATGCATTGGTAATTACTAGTTATGAGAATGCAAAAGTTATACAAAGAGAAATGATCAGTAGTTGGAAGATGCTGGAGATCACATGATAGAATTTTGTAAGGCTAATGACTTTATTTATTGCAAATACCTTTCTCCAACAACATAAATGGTGACTACACACATAGATCTTGCCAGATGAAATACACAGGAATCAAACCAGCTACATCTGTGGAAAGAGATGAGGGAGAAGCTCAATATCATTAGCCAAGCAAGACCAGGAGTCAACTGTGGAACAGATGTATCAATTGTGTATATGCAAGTTCAGATTGAAGTTGAAGAAAATTAAAACAAACCCACAAGAAACAAAACATGACCTTGAGTACATCCCACCTGAATTTAGAGACCACTTCAAGAACAGATCTGATGCATTAGATACAAATGACCGAAGACCATAAGAGTTAGGGGATGCCATCAAAAACATCATACAGGAAGAAGGCAAAAGGTCATTAAAAAGACAGGAAAGAAAGAAACAACCAAAAGGGATATCAGAAGAGACTCTGAAACTTGCTCTTGTGCTGAGGACCTCATAAGCAGACCCTGGGTTGATCACTGGCAGCCCCATTAAACCACCTCTGAATAGAATCAGTTTAACCCAGATGCTCTCCTTCCTCCTGAAAGTATATAGGAATGTTAAGAACAATGTAGCATTTTAGGTATAGATAAATGAAGCCCTGTGCCTGAGATCTTGCTCACAAACAAAAGTTTGCAAAGTGTACAGAGACAGCTTGGCTCCTTTCAGGAACCTTGCTTTATGTTATGTATCCTTAAGAACCCGCACGTTGCTACTCTAGATCATTTAAGCCTAAAAGTTAATATATAACAGCTTGATTGAACCTTTTTTTTCTGTAAAAATAAAAATGTTAGATTGTTAAGAAAAACTATGAAAATATCTTAAAAGTTGTTCCTGTGAATCATTATGTCCTGTTTTGAATGATTAATCACGTTTCAGTTCTGTATCCTGTCTTAATCACATCCTCCCTTTGTGACATCCTCCCTGAGTGAATTACATCCTTCCTTTGTAATAAATCCCTCCCTAAAAAAGAGAATAAAAGGCTGAGGTAGAGTGAATTCTGCAGGCAATGCTGTGCAATGCTGGGCAATGCTGGGCAATGCTAGGCAATATGTTTGCAGCTCTGTCTACCTGCCAGCTTGCATCATATCTGTATGTCTGTCTTTTTTGTATATATTTCATCTCTCTCATTCTCTATCACTTTTGCTGCCAGATCTCCCTTCTTTGTGACACCCACACTTCCTTGTCGAGGCGGGACCCCGACATAGGACCTCGACATTCCTGAACATAAAGAAGCTAAAGTGACTAGAAGAAATGATGAAGCATAAGAGCTGAACAGAAAATTTCAAAGGACAGCTCAAGACAAAGAAAACTATAATGAAATGTGCAAAGATCTGGAATTAGAAAGCCAAAAGGAAAAAAATACATTCAGCATTTCTCAAGCTGAAAGAACTGAAAAAAAAATCAAGCCTCGACTTATCAATATTCAAGGATTCTATGGGCAAAACATTGAATGATGCAAAAGAAAATGGAAGGAATGCCCACAGTCACGGATCAAAAAGAACTGGTCGATGTCCCACCACTTCAAAGGCAGCATATGATCAAGAAATCGATGGTATTGAAAGAAGTCCAAGATGCACGGAAAGCACTGGTGAAAAACAAAGCTCCAGGAATTGATGGAATACAAATTGAAGTTTTATCAAAGTGATGTAGTGCTGGAGGCACTCATATGTGTCAAGAATTTGGAAGACAAGTTACTTGACCAACAAAGTGGAAGACATTCATACTTGTATACAACCCAAAGAAAGCTGACACATAGAATGCATTAATATCACATACAAATAAAATCTTGCTGAGAATAATTTAAAAACAGTTGCAACATTAAATTGACAGGGAGCTATTAGAAATTCAAGCCAGATTCAGAAGAGAATGTGGAATTAGGCATGTGATTCCTGATGTCAGATGGATCTTGGCTAAAAGGAGAGCACCAGAAAAATGTTTATTTGTGTTTTATTGACTATGCAAAGGTATTTGACTGTGTGGATCAGAAAAAATTATGGATAACTTTGCAAAGTATGGGTATTCTAGAATATTTAATTGTGTTCATGAGGAACCTGTACATAGACAAGAGGCAGTCATTTGAACAGAACAAGGGGATACTGAATGGTTTAAAATCAGGAAAGGTGTGTATCAGAGTCGTATCCTTGTATGTCAGAGTTGTATCCTTGTGTGTCAGAGTTGTATCCTTGTATGCTGAGCAAATAATCTGAGAAACTGGATTATATAAAGAAGAAAGTATCAGGATTGGAGGAAGAGTCATCAACAGCCTGTGATATGCAGATGATAGATGCAACCTTGTTTGCTAGAAGCAAAGAGGACTAGAAGTACTCACTGATGAAGGTCAAAGAATACAACTTTCAGTATGGATTGCACCTCAATATAAAGAAAGCAAAACCCGTTACAACTGGACCAATAAATAATACCATGATAAATGGAGAAAATATTAAAGTTGCCAAACGTTTCATTTTACTTGGATCCACAATTCACACTCATGAAAGCAGCAGTCAAGAAATCAAATGACATATTACATTAGGTAAAGCTGTTGCAAAAGTCTTCTTGAAAGTGTTAAAGAGCAAAGATGTCAGTTTGAGAACTAAGGTGCATCTGATTCAAGCTATGGTATTTTCAATCACCTCATATGCATGGGAAAACTAGACAATGAATAAGGAAGACTGTAGAGAATTGATGAATTACATTTATGGATTTATGGTGTTGGCAAAGAATATTGAAAGTACCACTGAATACCAAAAGAACAAACAAATCTGTCTCGGAAGAAGTGCAACCAGAATGTTCCTTGGAAGTCAGGATGGCAAGATTTTGTCTCATATACTTTGGGTATGGTATCAGGAAGGACCAGTCCCTGGAAAAAGGACATCGTTCTTGGCAAAGTAGAGGGTCAGCAAAAAAAGAGAGACCCCCCCCCAAGGAGCTGGACTGACACAGTGGCAGCAACAATGGACTCATAACAATAACAAGTGTGAGGATCATGCTGGACTGGGCAGTGTTTCATTATGTTGTGCAGAGTCACCATAAGTCAGAACTCACAATCACAACAGCAGGATAACTATAATAAAAAAACGACAAACAAGAGCAAGCATTGTTGAGCATGTGGAGAAATTGGAACCAGCAAACATGGCTGTTGGGAATGCAAGATGGTGTAGCTGCTATGGAAAACAGTTTGTTTCAAAAATTAAGCATGGAGTTACCATATGACCCAGAAATTTTACTAGTAGGTATATACCCTAGAGAAAAATATGCCCACATAAAAATTTGGGCATCAGTGTTCATAGCAGAATTATCCATAAAAGCCCCAAAGTTAAAACAACCCAAATGTTCAACACTAGATGAACGGAGAAACAACAATGGTATGTCAATGCAATGAAATTATTACTCAGTCATAAAAAAGATTGAAATATGGATACATGCTACAACTTAGAGGAAACTTGAGAACATTATGACAAGTAAAAGGTCACATATTATATAACTAATTATATAAACTGGAGACCTGTAGCATAAGCACTGGACTCCTAACCCAAGGTCAGCCATTCAAATCTACCCATTGCTCATCAGAAACCTGTGAGAAATTCTCAAGATGGTTCATCTTCAGAAATACAAAGAGCTCATAAGATTGCTAGACCAGGTAGACATAGATAGTTGATTTACATCCAGTGACATGTAAGCAGGATGAATTGGGGGAAGGGAGGAAAGAAATCTGTTCTAGGACTAGGAACTTTAAAGAAGAATACAATCATTAAGACAGTGGGGGAGCCATTTTGGCTTCTGTAGGGGGAGGGAAAATTGTAAATGGGGAACTGGAACTAGAGGAGGGGCTTATTGGAGACAGGGGAATAAAACTGTTTGTGGGCCAGCCATGTGGTGCGTCAGTCCATATCTAATGGGTTGGGCGTCCAATTTTGCAAAATCGAGTAAAGAAAATCTCTCTCTCACTAAAATGAGTACAGGTTGGATTACTTGAGCGTTTGTCAGTATGGACAATGTTTCTCACAGACCTGATACAGGCTTGCTATGAGTCGGAACCAACTCAACAGCACTTAACAACAACAACAGCAATAATATGAACTATCTAGAATAGGCAAATTTATAGAGACACAAAGAAGATAGTAGTTGCCAGCATCTGGGGATAGGAGGAGTAGGGAGTAACTGTTAATAAATGTACAATTTCTTTAAGAGTGATGAAAATATTCTAGAATTAGATAGTGGTGTTGGTTGCACAATTTTTTTAATCTAAAAAACCACTGAACTTTACACTTCCAAGGGTAAATCTTATGATATTTAAAGTATGTCTGTTATAAATTTTTCAAAAAGATATGATCTGAGAAGTATCTCTTCCTTCTCATCCCTGCTAATCCATTCTTATTTCCTATTTATTTCTACCTCTTTCCACCCTGCCCCTATAGCTGACTGCCTTAGTTATCTAGTGCTGCTATGACAGAAATACCAAGTGGATGGCTTTAGCAAACAGAAATGTATTCTCTCGGAGTTTAGGAGGCTAGAAGTCCAAATTCAGAGCACCAGCTCTGGGGAAAGGTCCTAGCTCCTTTTAGCATCTGTAGGCCCGGCATTCCTTGGAGATCACCATGCATCTTGGTATCAGTTTTTCCCTGGATCTAGGAGCTTCACAGTGCAGGGCCCTGGGTCCAAAGGATGCCCTCCACTCCTTACTTGGTGGTAGTGGGCCCCACTGAGATTCCTGGCCAAACCAAGTTGACATAAAACCCGAACTATCGCACTGACGAATCTCTCTAATTTCTGAGTTATATTTCTTATATTTCTTTTCTACAAAAAAGCAGATAGCTGTATATTTCTTGTATCCTCTTATTTCTTATATGAGGGTTATTACTGTTGTTACGTGCCTTCGTATCAATTCCAACTCATAGAGACCCTGGATAGGGTTTCTAAGAGCTGGTTAGTAGATTTGAAACCACCGATTTTATAGTTAGCAGTCCAGTGCTTATTCTACAGTGCCACATTAAAGATGATAGTGGTGGTATGCTATGAAGTCAGTTTCAATCCAGAGAGACCCTGTATAGTGTTTCCCAGGCTACAGGAGCAGAAAGCCTCATCTTTCTCCCTGGAAGTGGATGGTAGATTTGAACTGCAGACCTTGAGATTAGCAGCCCAACGTATAACCCACTATGCTACCACCATGGCTCCTCACAGGAAGGATACTTTGTTGCTGTTGTTGTTGTTAGGTGCCATTGAATTAGTTCCAACTCATGGCAACCTTATGTACAACAGAATGAAACACTGCCTGGTCCTGCGCCATCCTCACAATTGTTGCTAAGCTTGAGCCATTGCTGCTGTTACTGTGCCAATCCATCTTGTTGGGAGTCTTCTTCTTTTTCGCTGACCCTCCACTTTACCTAGCATGATATTCTTCTCAGAGACTGGCCCCTGCTGATAATATGTCCAAAGTATGAGAGAGGACGTTTTGCCATCCTGTTTCTGTACTTCTTCCAACACAGGTATGTTTCTTCTAGCAGGCCATGGTACTTCCCCAACACCATTACTCAAATGCATCTTCTATGGTCTTCATTATTCACTGTCCAACTTTCACATGCATTTGAGTCTATTAAAAATACCATGAGTTGGGGCAAGCGCACCATAGTCCTCAAATTGACATCTTTGCTCATGAACACTTTTTAAAAAAGTCTTGTGCAGTAGATGCCTAATGCAATATGTTGTTTGAGTTTTTGACTGTTGCTTCCATGAATGTTGATAGTACATCCAAACAAAATGAAGTCTTTGACAACTTCAATGTTTTCTCCATTTATCATGATGTTATTTATTGGCCTAGCAATGAAGATTTTTGTTTTCTTTACATTGAGGTGCAACCCATACTGAAGACTGATCTTTGATCTTCATCAGTAAGTATTTTAAATGTTCTTCACTTTTGGCAAGCAAAGTTGTAACATCTTTTTTTTTTTTTTTTTAGGTTGTTAATGAGTCTTCCTCCAATCCTGATGTCACATTATTCTTCATATAATCCAGCTTCTCAAATTACTTGCTCAGCATACAGATTAAATAAGTATGGTGAAAGAATACAACCCTGGTGCACACATTTCTTGATTTGAAACCATGTCCCTTGTTCCATTCAAATGACTGCCTCTAGGTCTATGTACAAATTCTTCATGAGCACAATTAAGTGTTCTGGAATACTCATTCTCCACAATATTTCCTATAGCTTGTTATGCTCCACATAAAAAAGCCTTTGCATAGTCAGTAAAGCACAGGTAGACATCTTTCTGGTATTCTCTGCTTTCAGCCAAGATATATTTGACATCAGCAATGAATCCATCATTCCACATCCTCATCTGAATCCAGTGTGAACCTCTGGCAGCACTCTGTCAATGTACTGCTTCAGCCTTTTTTTGAATTATCTTGAGCAAAATTTTACTTGCATGTGATGGTAATGGTATTGTCTGATGATTTCTGCATTCTGTTGGGTCACCTCTCTTTGGAATGGGCACAAATATGGATCTCTTCCAATCGGTTGGCCAGATAGTTGTCTTCCAAATTTCTTGGCATAGATGAGTGAGTGCCTCCAATGCTGCTTCAGTTTGTTGAAATAGTTTGTATTCCATCAATTCCTGGAGTCTTGTTCTTTCCCAATGCCTTAATTGCACCTTGAACTTCTTCCTTCAGTACCATCTATTCTTGATCATATGCTACCTCTTGAAATGGTTGAACATCAACCTTTTTTTTTGTTGTTGTTGTTACAGTGATTCTGTGCATTCATTCCATCTTTGTTTGATGCTTTCTGCATCATTCAATATTTTGTCCATAGAATCCTTCAATATCACAAGTCGAGGATTTAATTTAATTTTGTCTTCAGTTTCCTCAGCTTGAGAAATGCTGAGTGTGATCTTCCCTTTTGGTTTTCTAACTCCAGATCTTTGTACATTTCATTATAATATTTGACTTTGTCTTCTTTAGCAGCCCTTTGAAATGATCTGCTCAGCTCTTTTACCTCCTCATTTCTTCCATTTGCTTTAGCATTTCTATGCTGGAGAGCAAGTTTCAGAGTCTTTCCTGACATCTATATTGCACTTTTCCTTCTTAACAACAGCACTTAACAACAATATTATTGCTATTATGGTGCTAGTAGTTGTGTGCTGTGAAGTTGGTTTCAACTCATGGTGCTCGCATATTGGATTTCTGAGGCTGTCAATGCTCCTGGGAGCAGAAAATCTCATCATTCCTCCCTAGGAGCAACTGGTAGTTTTGAGCTGTTGACCTTGCAGTGAGCAACCCAACTTGTAACCCATTAAGCTACCAGGGCTCCTTATTATAATAGGTCACCTGACTGGTACAAACAGGTAAGTGCTTGGCTGCTAACTGAAAGGTTTGCAATTTAAAGTCTACTTAGTGGTGCCTCTGAAGAAAGATCTGGTAATTTACTTCTGAAATGTACAACAGCCAACAACCAAACTCAGTGCAGTTGAGTTGATTCGGACTCATCATGACTGTATAGGGCAGAGTAGAACTGCCCCTCTGGTAGCGTAGTGGTTACGAATTGGGCTGCAAACCTCAAGGTCAGCAGTTTGAAACTACCAGCTGTTCCACAGGAGAAAAATGAAGTTTTCTGTTCCCATAAAGATTTACAGCCTTGGAAACCGTGTACAGGGTCACTATGAGTTGGAATTGATTCTACGGCACATAACAACAACAACAATCTTTACAGAATCATATTGCCATATCTTTTCCCTTGGTGAATATGAACTCCCAACCTTCCAGTTAGCATTAGAGTGTTTAAACCACTGCACTACCAAGGCTTCTTTCTGAAAGGTCAGAGACTGGAAAACCCTAGGAAGAACTATGTATATATATATAGTTCACACACTCATAATCAACTTAATGGCAACTTGTTTTAGTATTATTATTGAGTTCCTCTGGGAAACCCCTATGCACACAGGAGCAGTGAAGATAGGGGCTGTCTGGTCTGGAGCAGAGAACATTCTATCTTCAGGGTCCTGATGGACTGTCCTCAACCTCTGGCTAGTTAGGAGGTATGGAGTCCTGATGAGCCAGAAGAAAAGACTTTTCCTAGCAAAGGGGAGGAACTGAGCTCCCAGTTATAGGGGGATGCAAGCAGAGGTGGGGCAGCCAGTCAAGGAGCCTTTTGTCTTGGGGAGAGAGTGGGAGGGGAGACATAGGAGTGGAGACAGGGTAGATATGAGTCCCGGTTCTGCCCTTTACTGATTGTATTACACACACATCTCCCTGAGGCTCTGTTCTGTAGTCTGGAAAATGGAGTTAATGAGGGTGTCTGTGAGAATCAAATGAGAACGGTACCTACACATCAAGGCCTGAAATGGCATCATTAGATGACTCCGTTTATGAAAACGAACCAGCATGGTCTTGGGGCCAGAGCATAATCAGAGTTCCACCCCTCCCCCCAAGCCTCTTGGCCAGACCTTGGCTTCCTGGTTTGTCTTCAAACACCCCCCTCTGGAGCCACTGTCTGTCACATGTCCTCATTTGTCAGAGAAGGTGGAAGCAGCCAGAGGATTCTGGGGGTCCTCCCAGGTCTAACTTTCTAGGACCCCTGAACTTACTACCTAAACATATTCTCATGTTACTGCCTGTGGGGATCCATTGTCTTCACAAAATGAGGGGGTTGATTAGATGAAAATGATATCAGCTAACACTTGCTGAAGAAGCTCTGGTGGCACAAAGGTTAAGTGCTCAGCTGTTAACCAAAAAGTCAAAAGTTCAAACCCATCAGCCATTCCGTGGGAGAAAAGACCTCGTGATCTGCTCCTATAAAGATTATTGTTGTTGTTAGAGGGTGTTTAATACTAACTCATAGCAACCTTATGTACAACAGAACGAAACACTACCCTGTCCTGCGGCAACCTCACAATCGTTGCTACGCTTGAGCCCATTGCTGCTGCCACTGTGCCATTCCATCTCGTTGGGGGGTCTTCCTCTTTTTCACTGACCCTCCACTTTACCAAGCATGATGTCATTCTCCCGGGACTGGTCTCTCCTAATATCATGTCAGAAGTATGAGAAACAAAGTCTTGCCATTCTGAGAATGAGCCTAAGGCCCTGGCCTCCAGGACCTTCTGCCTACCTGGGAGGCCAAGACTCCACCACTAACTCTAAGGGAAACAGCATGAGTTTAGGGCAATCAAAGAGGCACAATGGGGTGGGAATGCTGAAGAAGGAGAAGGCTTCATGGAGAAGGTGGCATTAGAACTGAGACCTGACATTTAGGTGCCGCTATAGAGAGAGAGAAGGTAGAATCTTTCAGACAGTGCTGGCAAGACAAGTCTGAAGGTGGGGAGTGCAGAGCATCTAAGATGGCCATTGGGCGGCTAGGGAGACTGCAGCCCAGGAAAGAGACATCTGAAAGGGTATGGGTGAGTTAATCTTTAGGAGAATTGTTCACCAGGTTTTGTTTCCCATAGAACTAATGGTGGATTCGATATCACAGCTTTGTGTTTGAACATCTTCCTTGGCTAGATAGGAAGCTGTCCAGAGGTTGCAAATACACCCAGGGGAGAGATTTCAGGGTGGCCCGGGTTGGAGTGGAGGGTGTGAGGTAGAGGAAGAAAGCTGAGAAGTCTGGATGATTGAGAGATTGATGAAATCATTAACTGAGATGGGAGTACTGGAGGGGAAGGATGGGTGGGCCTGGATTTCTCCATCTATAAAGTGGGGGCCTTAGATGATCAGACCGGATGTCTAGGGCAAAGAAAGGCAGTGTGCCAGGATTCCTCATTTTTTTCGATCTCACCTCAGAAACAACATTGTGAGAGTAGGGATTACAGCCCCCATTTTGCAGTTCAAGAAACCAAGGTTCAGGACTTTCCCAAAGGCATTGTGGGTGGTTGGTCACTGAGCTGAGACCAGGATCCAAGCCAGCTCCTGCGTCTGCCCTATCACAGCACGAGTTGAATGCTCACTACAGATCCAGGGCCAGTTTCCCCATCTGACAAGGGCCCTCTTTGTGTCATCCCGGTCCCTGGGTCCCCCATCTCTATACAGAACCTTGAGGGGTGAATGTGAGAAGGGAGGAGTGCGCTCCTCATCAAGTTCTCCTTTTCCAAGTACCCAACTTTGGCCTTTGCAGGGTTCATGGCACAAGATGCTCGTCCAAAGCTCAGCTCAGCCTTCTTCGGGGCTTGTCTGTCTCCCCCTCTGTGAGAGCTCAACGAGGTCTCTGGCTGTGCGTGGAGCTCTCACGTAGTAGCCGACCTACGGTCGGCCCTGAAGGGTTCCTTGGGACAAATGGACAGCGGGAGGGAGGGAGGGAGGGAGCCCCTCCCCGCATCCCCCCCTCCAACCCCCGCCCGACCCCAGGGTTCCTCCTCCCACTCTTGTAGTAACTCCAGGGCCACCTTCTTCCAGAGCATTGGCCCCACAGCACGGTGGCAGTTCGCATGCGCCACAATTCTTCCCAGCTCACCCGACTGAGGCCACGCCTCTGTCTTCAATGGGAGGAGAACGCTGGACGGGGCGAGGCAGGCTAACCAAACCGCTGAGCCGGAGCTCAGGCCCCCAGCCCAGGCCAGCCCCAGCCCTATCCCCCGCCAGCCCCCTTGCCTAGTGTGCGGGGCGGGTCCTCTTTCCCCGCCACGCCCTGCTCAACATCCCCCAAATCCGGCTCTCCCAGCGTCTGCTCGGAAGGTAGGAGGCGCTGCGCGAAGGGAGGTGTGTACGAGCCGCGTGTGTTTATAGGTGTGTGTTCCGGGGGTGTGCGTGCGGTGTAAGCACTAGTCAGTGTAGGAAGCTGCACATCCCGCGGTTCGGTTTGGATCCTGGAGGAAGGAGGTGAGCGCTGGCCTTGAAGCTTGCGGGGGTGGGGGTGCGGGGATCCTCCCTGGACCTCAGGCTCATCCCTACCCCCTATCCCTGGCTAGGAATCTTTTTCCACCTCCCCCTGGGTTTGATAGAGTCATTTTCCTGGTGCCAAAGCGTCGGGAGCTTGATCCTCTCGTCCCCTCCTCTTCCTCATTAGTCCTTCTTGCTCCTTCGCTCTCCACCCATTCAATCCCACAGCCCCTCTGGGTGGGCCCCCTCCCTGGAGAAAGCAAGGCCCAGGCTCTGGCTGCCCGTGCCTATTCCCCTTCCAGGTCCTCCCAGGATGAATGAGGGCTTTTCTTCTTGACTGCAGGGATTGGGTGTATGAGTGAAGAGAAAGGAGATGTAGGAGAGAACAGTTTCTCTGCTCCACCCCGACCTCCCACACCCAGAGTTGGGGGTATGGAGAGACCAGCTTAGGGGGACCAGAGGTGAAATAGGACAGGTCTTTAACAAGTTTGTCTTTAACAAGTTCTTACCTGATTTTATTTCACTCCTGACCCCACATGGATGAGCTGAGTGGGGTACAGAGAGATAAAGTAAGCTGCCCGCTCAGAGTCAGAATTAGAACTCTGCTTGACCCTCCAGCCAGAATCTCCTTCCTCTACCTGAAGGTCTGAGAGGGACGTGCTGAAGACAACTGAACCCCACCCCCTACCAGGATTCTGTTGTTGTTGTTAAGTACCATCGAGTCGGTTCCGACACATAGCGACCCTGTACAGGGTTTCCGAGGGTGTACATCTTTACGGGAGTAGAAAGCCTCATCTTTCTCCCGCGGAGCAGCTGGTAGTTTCGAACCGCTGACCTTAAGGTTCGCAGCCCGATTCGTAACCACTACGCTACCAGAGCTCCTTCTAGGGAGGGAGAAATCTGGGCAGACTTCCTGAAAGAGGAATCCGTGGGTGGGGTTCACTAGACCCCATGAGTTGGAGGCCTCCCAGGCCTGGTCCTTGCTCCAGTCCAGACAGTCCTGGGGTTGAAGATGGGAAGGACCTGGCTGCCTTCCCATGCTGAGCAACTGGTTGGAGTAAGGTGGACCCAGAGCTGAGTGCCAGGACAAAGAGGTGCTTGGGTGGGGTCATTGCCCTTGGAGCAGCCATGAGCTCAAGGCAGGGACACATGACTGCCTGGGAGTGGGGCAAACACCAGAGATACATTGGTGCTCGGCTTGGGGGATGTAAAGCAGTTCACTGGGCAGAAGAGAAAGGGCAGGACATTACAGGCCCAGGGAACAGCATAGGTAAAGGCTTGGAGGTATGGAACTAAATGGTAGCTTGGTGGGAAAGGGTTAAATAAGTCCGTTGCATGTCTGAGAGGGTTCACCCTTGGCACCTGTGGGTGAGTATGTTGTTCTGGAGGCCAGTGAGGAGGAGGCCACAGGAGGGAGGGACCTCCTCCCTCCCTCCCCTTGTCTCTTCCTCCTCATGCTCTACCCTGGTGTTAGGTTTGACAGAGAGGGGACCAGATAGGGGTTTCCAGAAGAGAATAGGGGTGAGTGAGATGGGTCAAGGGGCTGCCCCTAGGGAAGGGTGGGTGGATGTTCTCTGAGGTGACATTGGTGAGGTGGAGCAGATCTGGGGGGAGGCAGTGAGGTTGGAAGCAGTGAGACTTGTGGGCTAGGGCTGCTTCTGTCTTCTGCTTCCTTGCCTCAGAGCAGCCCTGAAACTGGTCTTCAAATAGGAGGGCCTGCTGGAGCCCCAGAGGTCCAGGGAGGCCTCTCTCTGGTGAACCTTCCTACCTGCCTTTGCACTTGAGGCACTTCCTCTGTGTGAATCTCAGTTTCCTCCTGTATGAAATGGGCATGTTGTTTCTGTGTGCAGTCCAATTGATTCTGACTCATAGAGACTTAATACGGCAGGGTAGAAGTGCCCCCATAGAGTTTCCTAGGTTATAATCCTCTTGCTGCTACTGTTGGGTTTGAAATAACCTTTTGGTTAACAGCTGAGTGCTTAACCATTGCATCACCATTGCTCTGTGGAAATTGGGAGCTCTGGTGGTTCTATGAGATAAGCATTGCGGTGCTAACCGTAAGGTCAGCAGTTCAAACCCACCACCAGGTTCAATGGAAAATGAGAAGGCGGTGTGCTTCCATAAAGATTTAGAGTCTGAAACCCTATATAAGGTTGCTGCTGGGTGGTGCATTTGAACTACCAACCTTTTGGTTAACAACTGAGCACTTAACAACAACAGGATGAATCAGAAGCTACTCAATAGCTATGGGTAATCACAGGCTCTAGGGCATGGTGATGGAGTTAGATCATATCTCTAAAGCACTTAGTAGATACATGGTGTTTGGTAGCTGATATAATTCTTAAGGATCACTTGGTCCCTCCTTCCCCAGGGGGGAGATAGGAGGTGTTCACTTTGAGAGAAGGATGAAAGGAAACAGGGTCTCTGCTAGTGATGTGGAGGCCCCTCTTGGCTTCAGTGGATAAGGGTAACTTCTGACCCTCTCAGACCTCTCCCATGAGATGTCATTCTGTTTGCTCAAATCCTTGTGCCTCCCTGAAGGCTCCCGTACTCTGGGGGCTGAAAGTGGTACAAACGGCTCAACAGCAACTCTGGTTCCCCTGGCTGCAGGGAGCAGGGTCTGAAGCTCCCTCTCCCACCACCTGTCCAGTTGGAAGCTGGTCTGCAGCTGGTCTTCCTTCTTCACCCCTCTGCTTCACCTGTCTCCTCTCCTCGAGTGTTTTGAGCGCCTTTGGAGACCCACCCCTGCCATCTCCCCCAGAAGCCTCTTCTGCCCCTTCATCCCTTGCCCTCACTTTTCAACTCATTCCTTGGTCCCCTGGGGTCTCCTCAAGCATTGCATTCAAAGCCCCTAGCCTCAACTCCCTTGTAGACCATTTCCACTTCAGATGCTGATGTTCAGTGATTGCCTCAACTCAGTCTAGGCCTGTTACCTTCTCTTTGGTCTTCTTGTTATTATGTGCCATGGAGTCGGTTCCGACTCATAGCGACCCTGTACAGGATTTCCGAGACTGTAAATCTTTACTGGAGCAGAAAGCCTCATCTTTCTCCTACGGAGCAGCTGGTAGTTTCAAACAGCTGGTAGTTTCAAACTGCTGACTTTGCAGTTCACAGCCTGATTCTTAACCACTAACGCTACCAGAGCTCCTTTGGACTTAGGCCTTGCCTTTTCCTGCTCACTACAGGCAAGTCCTGGTATGACTCTGTGGGTTAATGTACCAGACTGCGAAGCCATTTGAACTGCAAGGTCAGTGGTTCAAGCTCACCAGCTGCTCCTCGGAAACCCTATACAGGGTTGCTATGGGTCAGCACCGACTTGACGGCACTTGACGACGACAGGCAAAATGGGTCCTAATCCAGGATGTCTCACATATGGTAAAATGTGTGTTCACCTGCCTGAAAATGACCTGAGTTACTCCCCATTGTCATCGTTCAGAGGATGTGTTTCTAGAGGTCCCCAGCTTTTCCAGAGGTGCTGAGGCTGTGGTGGCCGTGGGTGTGTACTGTGGTTTTCTGCCACATCAAAGCATGTGATCAGAGCAGGTACCATTGGTACCAAGCTGAGTGTTATTGTTTGGATGAAACTTGTGTTCTGGTGGACACAGGAGACAGCCTGCTGGCCTGAGTCTCAGCCTGCCCTGTGCAGCCGCCCTCTGCCCCTGGTCTAGTCCTGACAGTCCCCGGGATGGACTCCTGTGTAACTTCACCTGCCAGGCAGGGTGAAGTGGGACCAAGTGTTCTGTTAATAATAATAGTAACTGAAACATTGACTTTGTTTTACATTGGAGCAATTTGAGGTATAGTAATGCTATACTCACTGGCTTTCTTGAGTGGGTGATGGTGGTGGTGGGGTTATGTGCCATAGAACATGACATGGTGCAGGACTGTTCACTGAGCCTGCAGCGTGCCCACACGCCATGCCCCTGAGACCTGGCCTGTCATCTTGGAGGTGCCTCCCTATGCCTTGAGGAAGAACCTCCGGTCAAACCCGGAGAGCCCCCCTGGCTTGTATGCTCATGTCCTGGTCTCCATCTCAACCCCATGGCCAAGGTCATGCCACACCTGGCCCCGCTCTTTCTCAGGGGCTATTTCTAAAGTCGGCTTGTCTGCCTGTGCCTGGCCCGTTTCTGTCTGACTTTCTCATGGATCCTTGAGGACCCCAGCTCACCCCATCACACTCCTGGGTCCTGCATCTGGCATCCAGGGCCTGTCACAGCCCAGCCATGGCAATGTTCCTGTGCTGGCCCCTTTACCTTCCTCCCTCTCCACAGTACCCTGCTTTCCAGCCCTGCCTCCAGAATGCCCCTTCCCCAATCCTTCCACCTGTTTTTTGAAATCATAGTCTCCCTTTTGAGACCCTGCTTATTAGATGCCACCTCCACACAGTCCTCCCTTCCCTGTCTGAATGAATTGTTTTTCTCTCTGTCTTAGGGTCTCTCTCCCCTCCACCTGGCTGACCTCGAAGGTCCATTGTGACTCCTTGTTTTCTCTGGCTAGGCACAGAACACGTGTTGGTGAAGGCTGGAGGGGAAGTCTCAGGGCTGCTGAGTAATGGATTTCTACTCTGTTTGCTTGATTAAGGGAGTGCTGGGTCATCTTTCATCTTCCCTTTCCTAGCCTCTGTTCCTGTCTGTGCAATGAGGATAGTAGAACTCATTTCTGAGGTCATGTAGAAGCTTGGCCTAAGAACCCAGCCTCACTTTCCCAGTCTGAGAAATGGTTTCACTAGGTTTCAAACCTTGCATCTTGGGAGGTAGGTGGTACCAGGAACACAGACTGCCCTTGGTGCCAAACCCACTAGATTGGAAAAAGAACAAAAAGTTGTTCCCATCCCTACTATTCAACTGTGAAAACCTGCAGGCCAGAGAGGGCAAGGGCTTGCCTAGAGTCAAACAGCACAGTGGGGCAGAGGTAGCTTCAGTGACCTATCAAGTCTCATTTTGTCAGGTTGTTTACTCTGTTGGGGAGTGAGTGAGCACCTGTGACTTGCAGCTCCAGGTGCCACATCCCCCACCCCCACCCAGGTGTGAGGGAGAATGTGTGTGTGTGTGTGCTGCTCAACTGCATCTGCCCTTACTCAGCACATTCTCTGCAGAAAGTGGTGCTAGGCTGGGAGACCTGAGTGAGGTAAGGTGGCCAACTGCCCTGGCTGGACTGGACCTTCAGTGCTCAATCAGGATGAGTTGACCACCCTCCCCGGCGAAGCTCCTTGCCTTCAGGAGTGGGGCCAAGCCCTCAGGCCAAGGCATACAGGAACCACTGAGCAAGGGCAGCCCTTTTGAGGATCCCCTCCCACTTAAACCCTGTTTATGGAGGGCTCCTCACAATATCCCGTGGCCTAACCCAAACGAGGAACAGCTGTGTGTGTGTGTGGTGGGAGGAGGGACGCAGGAGGGAAAGGTCCTCATGACTCAGTCTAGGCCACACAGTGAGCCAGGTCTGGAGGCTGGTCCTTCCCTCAAATACACTGCCAGGACACCAAGGCCACTGACCCCCTAGACCAACTAGGGACGCTGTCCTCAAGTTATTCCCAGCTCTGTTCTCCAGATCTTCCAGGCCCCCAGGCCCTCCAGGTCTCCTTGCAGGGCAGTGACTTGGTTTATGTGTGGGAAAGATCATTGCAGCTGGGTGGAGAGCGGATTGGACGTAGAAATGATAAGGGGAGGGCAGGGGAGAAGAAAGACAGGATTTCCCAGTCCCGGTGCCAGCCTGCTTGGCGTTGTTTGCAGTGACTCACTGGGCCTGGTAGCCTTGACTCTGGTGTGCAAGCCCAGGAGCTAAGAACCCAGAGTGACCCAGGATTTGGGAGCCTGGAGTGGCCAGGCCTTGCCAGTGTCCTCTGGTGTAGCCAGGGCCCAGCCCCACCCTAAGCCCAGCTCCCCCTCCCCATCCTGCTGTCTCTTCCAGTATATAGGACATGGGAGAAACGGTCCTAGGAGGTCACACTGCACCCGTAATTTGAACCTTAATGAATACATGTTGAACTTATTATTAAAACGGTGGTTTAGGGACAGTAGGAGCATGGCAATAGGGTCCAGTATAAAAGGGAATAAATATATTAATGCCCCTGAAGCTCATTCTGCTCTGGGTCACCTGCTACTTCTTGTCGAGCCTTCAAGTTCTGCTCTGGTTCCATCTTGAAAAGCCCCCTCAGCCACACCCATCTCCCACCCCTACCATCGTTCCCTGCAGCCTGCCTTATTCCTGGGAGTACTGACCAGTGTGTGCCTGTCACCCCAGCTCTCTTCTCCCCTGGGACTGGCCTAGAATAGGTATACAAGATGGACAAGTTGGAATTGACTGTATCCCTGAGTTAGGAAGGCCTCCCTGATCCTGGGATCAGGACTCTGTTGCCTGGAGGGGAGCAGTGGGAGGGCAGGGGAGGATCTTTGACTGTCAGGTTATGGGGTATCATTGGTTCATTAGCTTTATGATGTTTTTGTTGTTGTTAGGTGCCATTGTGTCAATTTCGACTCATAGTGGCCCTATGTTGCAGAGTAGAACTGCTTCACAAGTTTTTGTGGGTTTTTTTCCCCTTTTAGTATGGGTGTCTTTTCTTAAGCTTTTACAGTAATGGTCTTATGCAATATTTGTCCTTTTGTGACTGACTAATTTCACTCAGCATAATGTTCTCAAGGTTCATCCATGTTAAGCGGTAGCTTGCAGCTTCCTTGTTATTCTTCAAGGTAATATAATATTCCATTGTGTGAACGTACCAAAGTTTGTTTATCCATTCTTCCGTAGATGAGCACATAGGCTTTCTCCATCTTTTTGCTGTTGTGAATAGTGTTTCAGTGAACATTGGTGTTCATATATCTACTCGTGTTATGACTCGTATTTCTTTCTTTTTTTTTTTATTGTGGATTGAGTGAAAGTTTACAAGGCAGATCATCAGTTTTACATTTAACAAATCATACACCTTGTTTCATTACAATTGTTATAATCCTCTCCATGTACCATCAGTTAACAGTATTTCTCTCTATCCACTTTAGTTTTTTTTAAAGAAACCAAAAAACCACTCAGGCGTATATAACAATTTACACCTCCAAAGGGCATATTCTACAAGTTTGCCTCGTGGCCACCAGCTCTTAGTCCCTCTAGTCCCATGAATCTAGAGTCCTCAGTTGCTCCCCCTCTCCATGCCTCCATCTCTGCCTCCATCTCCAGTGTCGCTGCTTCTCTGGATAAGGTCCTGCATTCTGCTTTTCTCCCTTGATGGTCCTAGGGTCCTCTGTTTCTGTACTGTAAGATAAATCACTCCCCTATTTTTGTTAGAAAATTTCTACCTTTACAATTGTGACAATCGTAATTAGTCATGATAACAATTATTCACTGTTGAATCATATGAATCTTATCCCCATCTCTTTTCACCAGACCCATCTAGACAAGATGAAAACTATTCAGTGGGGACTCTTTCTTCCCCCCTACACTCTTAAACTAAACTCCCTCTTGAAACCTTGTAAGCCAGTCACTTCGTGCCTTTATTGCCCCCTCATTTTAGGTAGCCAATGTCTAAGTTGTCTGTCCCTGTCTACCCTGTGTACAGAGGGGATAGCATTGGTACTTGATATGAAGATACGAAGACTCGTTCCCTCTCTGTTGGTATTTAGAGTAACTACCTCCATGAGTATAGGTCAAGTTCATCAAATGGTAGCAATTTACCCTTACTTCCTTTATTCAAAGAAAAAAAAATTTTTTTTCAATCTTCCTCTAGTCGAGTTCTGATTATCAAGCCATCAAGGCTAGGTCAAATGGGTACTGTCAGCAAATTTGGGTGTTCTTGTGCATCTCCACTCACTTCATATCAGCTGAATGCGTCACTCTCAGCTCTAGCCGTCTGTGGCTTTGTCCTTGTCCATGGGCTCAAGGGTCCTCAGGTCTCACCACATTTTGGACCAACCAGCCCTTCCTCTTCTCTCTCTCATGTTCAGATCAACGGAAGTCAATGGACTGTGGTTGAACTCAGCCCATTTCTTCATTGTTGCCTTTCCCACTCCTCCACTCACCAGTAGACCAATGTAGTCAACAGCAAGTTTACATGCCTGTTTGTATGTTCCTTTGAGTTTCAGTCTTAGAGGGGAGTTTGTCCTGAAGGAACTTGATTGCTTGTCTTGATAGCTTCCTGGCTAACAGCTTGTTCTTCTTGTAGTAGCCAGTCATGCTGACATTTTTGTTTTGGGTTTTTCCTGATGATCTTTCTTTGAAGATGTATCTTCTGTCACTCTAGCTGTTCCAGGCTGCTCTGCTTGTCCTTTCTAGTGGGAATGCCCCACCTCATAAGATTCTGGATGGTACTCAGGATTCCACCTAAGGTCCTATACTCTGCAAAGGCTTTGCAAGAGGCCTGTTTCAATGGGCAAGTTCTAGAACCCCTTTTAGGTATTCCAATCAGTTATAGGCTGAAGACGGGCTTACAAGTTTTCTGTAATCATGTTTCCCAACATTCGTTCCTATCCCACTCAAGTGTCTATTTTACAATAGTAGGCAAGGGAAACCAATATTCATAAGACAGTCAAGAATTTTAGTATTATTTCCCCTCTTCAAGCTATGCCTAGATCCCTGTATCACAGAACCCTGTTGTTCCAAGGTTGAACATGCATCACAATTTACCTCTGTCCCACTTAGGTCATGCAAACCTGTCTTAGTGTTCCCCTATCTATCTTGTTCTTCCGCCTCCTCCCCATTGTTGTGCTCCCCTCCCCAACATCTGAACTAAACCCCCTACCCCAACCCCACTGTTGTGGTTATCTTATAATCCATTAACTTTTCCCTCCATTTAACACAGGCTGTTTTATCCTGTTATCTACCTGACCTTCTCACCACTTGTATCTTTGTTCCTCTGTGTTTACCTTCTTTAACACTGTAATTGTTTTGATCATAGACTTAACCTTCCAGATCCTCTGTTCTTATAATTTTATTCTGTTCTTGACTCTTCCATTTGTCGACTGAGTTCAGGTTGATGCTGCCACGTATGTCATTCTGTAGTTGTTGTCTGTTCTTATTGGTTCTCAGTCCACAGAACTTCCTTTAGGATGTTTTGCATACCAGGGTTGCTTTGGCAAAATCCCTTAGCTTCTGTTTATCCTGGAATGGTTTGATTACACTATCTTATTTGATTTACAGCTTTGCTGGGTAGAAGATTCTTGGTCAGCAGTTATTTTCTTTCAGGATTTTATATATGTCTCCCCGTTGCCTTCTTGCTTGCATGGTTTCTGTTGAGAAATCTGAGCTTAATCTGATTTGCTTGCCTTTGTATGTTACACTTCTCTTTTCCCTAGCTGCTTTCAGGATTCTGTTCTTATTTTTGATTTTAGAGAGCTTGATTATTATATGTCTTGGTGATTGTCTTTTAGGGTCTATCCTTCCTGGGGTTCGTTGATCTTCCTGAATGCTTGTCTTTTCACTTTTCAGGATGTTAGAGGAAATTTTGTTCCAGAAGCTCTTCAACTATCTCCTCTGTTGACTTGTATGATTCTTCCTATTCCATAATGCCAATAATTCTTAAGTTATACCTCTTCATGTTGTCCAACATGAATCTTAGGCCTTCTTCAGATTTTTTTACCCCTTTTTTGTGTTTGCTCTTATATCTTAGTACTTTTGAGAGATTTATCTTCTAGCTCACTAGTTCTGGCTTCTGTCTCTTCAGTTCTACTCCTTTGCCCTTTAAGTGTATTGTCCATTTCTGATAGTCTGTTATTAATCATTTGGACCTCTTTCTGTAGGTTCTGAATTGTTTCTAATTCTGTATCCATCTTATTTGATTGTTTCTGTAGCACTTTCCTGACTTCTTCCTTATTTTTCTCAGTTCCATTGTATAGTGTTTTGATAAATTTTATAATCATTTTTCTGAATTCCTTCTCAGGCATTTCCAAAGCCTGCCTATCTTCCAGCATGGAGTATAGGTCTACTTCCAGCTCATTTGCCACAGTCACTTTATCTCGTTACTGGACATGTGCTGATATGGTCATCTGTTCCTGTTTTTTTGGTATTCTTTCCTTGTCTTTGATTTTGGAGAGCTTGATTATTATATGTCTTGGAGACTTTCTTTTGGGGTCTATCCTTCCTGGGGTACGTTGGGCTTCTTGAATGTTTATCTTCTCGTCTTTCAAGATGTTAGGGAAATTTTCTTCCAGAAGCTCTTCAACTATCTCTTCTGTGGACTTCTCTGCTTCTTCTTGTTCCGGAATGCCAGTAATTCTTACATTATTCCTTTTCATGTTATCCAGCATGAATCTTAGACTCTCTTCAGATTCTTTTATCCATTTAGCTGCTTGTACTTCTACCTTGGCAGTATTGAGAGATTTATCTTCCAGTTTTCTAGTTCTGGCTTCCATCTCTTCTAGTCTGCTCCTTTCCCCTTTCTGCCTATTGTCTATTTCTGATATCTTATTATTGATCACCTGGACAAATTTTTGAAGGTTTTGAATTGTTTCCAAAGCTGTGTCAATCCTATTGGATTGTTCCTGCAGTACTTTCCTTACTTCTTCTTTATTTTCCTCAACCCCTTTTCGGAGTATTTGAACTTGTTTCCATATCATTCTTCTGAATTCCCTCTCAGTCATATCCAGAACCCACTCTTCCTCCTCTATAAAGCCTTTGTCTGTCTCCAGTTCATTTGTATCAGCTGCTCTCTTCTGTTTTTGGACGTGTTTCGATAAAGTTGATTGTTTCTTATTGGTCATGCTTATTATTTTATTATTATTATTAATATGATAGGGAGATGGGCTTCCCTTTTCGTCTGTAATGCGTTGCAGGTGTTGTTGGGTCTTGTCTTCTTGATGGAGTATTATGTTGTATGCTTATAGCTTGGCTATATGGCCACTATTGCTGCTTCTTCTTAGGTGATGTAGGGAGGAAAAGCTCCCACCTCCAGGAAAGATGTGTAATCAAAAGGACCAAAAGCAGAAGTAATATAAACGCATGGACAGAAATCACCACTTTGGAGCGGAGATGCGGCTTTGGTTAACTTTTTCTGTTCCTTGTCCTACCAGAACAGCAGCTGGAAGATCCCTGCTGCTACCTGGGAGTGGGGGCAGGGCTGCTTAGATGCAGGGCTTCAGATTGGGGATGGCGGATGGCGTCAAAAGTCGCCGCCTCTCTCCCTCTCTCTGTGCCGTGGGTAAACTGACCTGCCTGATGATATTGCTGAGATCTTAAGTCAGGGCAGGGAGATTTTGTTGGGGGAGCTATGTTGTTTCTTGCAGCTTTTTTGTTCAGGGTCCTCCTTTTTTTTTTCTTCCCGCTGGAAACAGCCGCTTTCTGAACATGCTGGCCTTAGCCCCACCCTGTAAACTGTGCAGTCACCGGAGCGACCCACAGTCCCACAGGCGAGAGTCCCAAAATGCCCATTTTTTTTTCCTTAGCAGCGTGATTTCAGGAGACCGAAATCCTAGATCTTATGATAGTTCAAAAGCTGTGGGTCTGGTATATGAACGTTTCCTTCGTGAGATTCCCACCCCCTTCTCACCAGAGGTTTCCCTACCTCACTCTTCCGGCTGTAGCCTGGAACCAGAAACCTGTTTCTGTTTTTTGGCATATTCAGGAGTTATCTGTGGCCTTAATACTTAGATGGGTGTGTATTTTGGTATTCTTTATGCTTTCTGGATGCCTCCAGGTAGATGTGATCAGGAGACTGGTTTTCCTTTTCATTCTTCTTCCTGAGGAATTTCAAGATGCCACTGTTGGTTGTTGTGACGTAATTCAGGATTTGATTTTCAGCCTTTTTCCTTTTTTGTCTGCCTGTCCCACTCCACAATCCCCGTTCAGGCCTTTTTCCTAGTGATAAACGGTTTAGGGTTGGCTGTGGCCATTTTGTGTTGCCATTTGGTTTTAAGTGGAAACTGTCCCTTTAAATTTTAAGGAGATTTGTGTGCATGCGTAGTAGAACCCTGGGGGTGGGGGTGGGGGTGGGGATGGGGTGCTCAGGCACCCCCTCTAGTTACCAGAATGGATGTGCCCAGACAGTGAGAGACTAATGAACAGATACCAAAAGAAAAGAATGTCCACACCTTTATCTCTGCAGTTCTGTCAGGCATCCATGGCTGCTCTGATCCTTCCTCGCTTGGTCTTGCCCAAGATGGTGGCTCCTGGAGCAGCTGAGCGCCTTGAATTAGAAAGCGATAATTTCTTGCTTCTGCTACAAATTTCCCTAGCTGTAAGCCTTCCAACCTTCTAAATATTTCTTTATATGTGGTTCAGAGTTCTGGCACCATCCCCTGGGCCTGCTTGGTCCGGTATTCTGTGTTGATGCTGACAGAGCTCCTCACTGCACTTCCACCCTTGCTGTCATCTTGTTTTTAGTTTCCTGGCTTATATTTCTTGTGGATATATACCAAGTAGAGGAATTGCTAGATCATATGATATTTCTATATCCAACTTTCTGAGGAAGCACCATTCTGTTTTCTAGAGTGGTTGGACCATTTTGCATTCGTACCAGCAATGTAGGAGGGTCCCAGTCTCTCTACATCCTCTCCAGCATTTATTATCCTCTGCATTTTTGAACTTCACTCTTATTACTGGTGTGAGATGATATGTCATTGTTGTTTTGATTTGTGTCTCTCTAATGGCTAATGATCATGAACGTTTCTTCATATGATTGTTGGCTGCCCGAATGTCTTCTTAGGTGAAGTGTCTGTTTGTGTCCTGTGCCCACTTTTTAATTGGGTTACTTGTCATATTCATGTAGAGGTGTTGTAGTTTCCTATAGATTTTAGAGATTAGTCCCTTGTCTGATAGGTCATTGCAAAATATTTTTTCCCATTCTGTGGGCTCCCTTTTTACTCTTTTGGTGAAATCCTTCAATGCACATAAATTTCTAATTTTTAGAATGCCCTGGTCATCTATGTTGTCTTCTTTTGTTTGTGTGATTTTCGCAATGTTTTGTAGTCTGTGTGTTCCCAGTATTAAAGCTCTTAAATTTTTCCCTGTGTTTTCATTGATGACATTTATAACTCTGGGATTCTCATTTAGGTCTTTAATCCATGCTGAGTTGGTCTTTGTATATGGCATCAGGTAACGGTCTTATTTTAATCTTTTGCATATCGATTTCCATTCTTCCTAGGTTTTTATTGATTGTAATCTTTATGGGAACAGATAAACTGGTCTTTTCCATAGAGCAGCGGGTATGTTCAATCCATGATCATTTCAGTTTATCATCTAGTGTTTAACTTCTGTTCCACCAGATCTTGTGAACGCGTAGTGTAAGCCCTTCAACTTCGTTGTTCTTGGTGCTGGACTTGGGTCAACTGCAACCTCTGGTTCTTATAACCCCTCCCCACCCCAAGCATATGCTGGGGCCTTGGCCCTACCTGGCAGAGGAGGGCCCCAGTGGCATCACTAGTGGCATCACTAGTGCACATACAGATGGCACCCCTTGACACAGTCAGCGGGAGTGACCCCAACACCCAGGGTCTGCAGCAGTGCTGTAAAGGAAGCGTCACTAAGGCAGTGGTGTCAGTAGGGAGGTATTACCCATCACTGTGTAGGGTAACTCTTCATCTCCTCCCTCCCTTACCAGTCTGGGTGTGGGCAGGCAGGCCACAGTGCCATTGAGCAGAAAAAAGGAGGTAAAAGAAGAGGAGAAGGGAAGGGAGGGGGCCCAGCAGAGATAGGCCTAGGGTGGGGTGGGGTGGGGCTGCTAGCTTATAGGGTGTGTGGGGGTGTGTGACACCGAACTGGATGACCCAACCCTATTGGCCCCACTGGTGACCTTTCTGAGGCAAACAGCCCTGGAACCTGGTCCCAGGACACCTTCCCCAGCAGCACACTGCCCCTACAGCTAGGAGTAATGCTGAAGTTCCCACCTACACCACTGGTAAGTATGTTGCTGCTGTTAAGTGCCATTGAGTCAATTCTGACCCATAGGGACCCTGGGTAGGGTTTCTAAGGAGTGCCGACCTTGCAGTTCAAAGCAACTTTGCAGTCCAGCGCATTAACCCACAGTGCCACACCAGACTCCACTGATAACTATAATTTTTAAAAACTCAACTTCTATAATCTTTAATATTTCTTAAAGGGAACTGTGTACCTACTATAAATAAAACCATTACCACTCTTCTTAGACACAAAGTAACTACAAGAACCTTCAAAACGAAACCAAGAAGAAGCATTCTGTTTAAGTTAGATGCTGTTGTGTGTTACAGCTGGGCCAAACTGAGACCTTAAAAAGGAGAATTGGAAGGGGACTAAACATTTCTGACTTCTTTTATGCTATGTTAGAATTCCGCTAAAATTGTCACAGTGTGCTCCCAGGCCCCAGATTTGGGAAACCCTCCCTGGGGTGACAGAGTCTGGAGGCTTGGGATTCAACTAACAAGGCTGTGGACCTTGGATAAATTCCTGTATCTTCTCATTTACAAAATGGGTCTATGGGAGTGGCTATAATTGTCCGGGAAGGTGGGAAGGCATCAGTTCCTTCCTCCTGCTGCTGATACAGTGTGGCCTGCTGGGAGATGCGCTCTTAGCTGTACGTTTCCTCCAGCAGGTACATGAGCAAGGTACTTGACACAGCCTCTTGGGGCCCAGGCAAGGTGTATGTGTGTGTGTGGGGGGGGGGGGGAGCGTATCCTTTCTAAGGCAAGGGTCTTTCTAGCTACTTCTTTTTAGCTTCTGCCACCATAGAGACTTGTCCCAAGTAGGGTGTTAGCCCAGGAGGATCAAAGGTGTGCCCCTTTAACAATCGTTGACGATGGTGTACAACATGATTAATGTAATTGATATCACTAAATTATTCATATGAAAATGTTGGAGTCTTGGTGGTGCAATGTGTTAACCACAAGGTCTGTGGTTCAAACTTAGCAGCCGCTCTATGGGAGAAAGATGAGGCTGTTTGCTCCCTTAAAAGATTTACAGTCTTGGAAACCCTAAGGAGTGGTTCTACTCATAGGTTTGCTTATGAGTCCAAATTGACTCTATGGCAGTGGGTTTGGTTTTGCTTTGATGTTATACATATCTTTGTTGTTGTTAAGTGCTGGAGAGTTGATTCTGAGGCGTAGGGACCCTGTATAGAGTTTCTGAAAATTTAAATCTTCAGGGGAGCAGACAGCCTCACAGACCTTGTGATTTGCAGTTCAGTGTTTATTGTATGGAGCCACTGTGCTCCCACACATAGCTTTACAACAATTAAAAACAAACAAACAAAAGATTATTGCCAACAAGGCTAAATGGTGCCAACTCACACAGCACTGGCTGAGCTGACCGAGGGACCAAAGGGAAGAGGGTCAGCGGAAAGAGCCTCAGGGAAGTGCACACTGTTCTGAGACCTTCTCAGGCTTTGTGCCTGGCTGGCTAAATGTGGTGTAAAATTAACTTTGAAGACTGGAGGTCTGCAAGTATTAGGAAGTGTCGAGCTCAGGTTCAGAAGAAGGAGGCTCAGGGTTTGAAGCCAGCTTTACTTACTGCTGCTTTATCCACAGCCTTCAACCTGGAACCACAGGGGATGGAAAGGTCCAGAGACAGTAGTGACCCGAGGCCCCATAGAGTAGTAGGTAGGTGGGGCAGATGGAGGGTACAGGAGGGCAGTCTGAGCCTAAGCAGGCTGGGTCAGTCTGACTGGCAGGGGGGAGGCTGGAAAGATACTAAATTGGGTCAGACCCTCAACCAGCCAGGCCTGGCCTTTGTTCTCCTGGGCCCGGGCCTAGTTGGGCTTTCCCATCTTGGCCTCCACCTCCCTGCGTCCTCACTGCAGGCAAACCCTCCCAGCATCCCAGCTGCTAAGTGGCCTGGAGAGTAGCCAGAACCTTCATTATCTACCAGCCTGGCTGTGTGACCTCATCCAACTCACTTCTCTCTGGGCCCTCTGAACTCTGAAACACTAGAATTGCAAGAGCTGATTTCTCATCACCCATTTTCAGCTTCTTGGATCTAATTCTTGCAGCAGCTAAATTGCATCCTGTGCTGCCGGAAATTGGTGGTGCTAATGACTGTCATGTCTGCCCAAGACAAGGCTGGGGGCTGGGGAGTGAAAGGGGGAGGGGTGGAAAGGGTCAGGGTTATTGGCCTCCCTTTGCTAAGGGGCAGCCAGAGGGGTTAAATGGTTAGCCTGAAGTTGCACAGCAGTAAGGGGTCCTGTAAGGATGTGGGTGGGGAGATGGCAAGAGAGGAAGTGACTGGGTCCAGAGCAGAGGACAAACTAGTTTTCAGGCCTCTTGGCAGACAGGCACTATATAGCGTCCCCGGCAGCCTCCCCGCTCCTTCACTGTCCCTCCATGTGTCATACTGCCCAGCCTCGACTCCTCCCCTTCCTGTTTATCCCTTCCCTGTAGAGTCCCCTTAGCATTCTGTCCCTGGGAGGCCCAGTGCAGCCTTAGCATGTAGGAATGAGCTGCCCCGCCCATGGCTCAGCCCTTTCTCAAAGTCAGGATCCAAGTCCAGACTCTGCCATGGGGCTTATGGAAGTTACCTCACCTCACTGAGCCGTAGCTTTCGTCTGAAAAATGGCTCTAATGGAAAAGCCTTTCCCACCCTGTTTACAAATTATATGCACAAAACTTCTGGTTGGTGCCATAAAAATGGTGGTTCATGCATGTTCTTTTTCTCTCTCTAAATGAGAGGTGGCTTGATACTTCTCATTACCTGTCCCTGACCCCGAAAGGACCCCTCGTGGCATTGTAGGATAAGCACTGGACTGCTAGCTGCAAGGTTGGTAGTTCAAACCCACTAGCCCTCTGTGGGAGAAAGATGAGGCTTTCTGCTCCAGGAAGGAGTTACAGCCTCAGAAACCCTGTCCAGGGTGCTATGAGTCAGAATTGATCTAATGGCAGTGGGTAGTTCCTAAAAGAGCCCTTGCTTAGGAGCTCTGGTAGCATAGTGGTTACGAATCGGGCTTTGAACCTTAAGGTCAGCGGTTCGAAACTACCAGCCGTTCTGTGGGAGAAAGTTGAGGCTTTCTGCTCCCGTAAAGATTTACAGCCTCGGAAACCCTGTACAGGGTCGCTATGGGTCGGAACCGACTCGATGGCACTTAACAACAACAACCCAGCTTTTAAGGAACTCTGGTAACTTAGTGGTTACGAATCAGGCTTTGAACCTCAAGGTCAGCAGTTCGAAACAACCAGCCGTTCTGTGGGAGAAAGTTGAGGCTTTCTGCTCCCGTAAAGATTGACAGCCTCATAAACCCTGTACAGGATCACTGTGAGTTGGAACTGACTCTACAGCACATCACCACTACCACCTCTACCATCCAACCTTTGGTCAGTCATAATGGCATTTTCCAGTGATTGAAGCAATATTGTTCCCATCACAGAGATGAGAATGTGGACTCAGAGAGATTGAGTGACTTGCTCAGTGTCACCCGACAAGTGAGTGGTACAGCTGGAATTGGCACCGCATCAGTGTTGCTCCCAGCCTGCGTTGCCTTGGTTTCCTTCAGGACTGGTCTGGTGTGGTGTTGCTGTGACTGTCTCCAGGGCCCCAGGCGGTACTTCTCAAGAGGAGTGCATTAGAGGGTCTGTGGAGCTTAGTGGTACACAGGTGAAGTCTGGGATATCATGACTTAGACAAGGCTGCTTTTCAGGTTCTGAGCCATCCAATCCATCGATGTGGATGCTTCTGTGTCATGTCAGCCCCTGGCTGCCCCTACCCACTGGTGACCTCACCTGGCCAAGCCAGTCTAGTCTGTGCCCCTTGTGTTTGGTTAGCTCTTGTCTGCAAGGTTCGTGCATGGAGGCAGGATGCAGGCATTTATGAACTTCCTTCTGCTCTGTATTGGACTGTGCGTACCAGAGGAACAGAACAAGAGGAGCCTGCATTTGGGCTTCTGGTCTAGGGGTGGTTGAGGATGGGAAATCAGGGAGGTTTGGAGAGAGATGAGGAGTTCACTTTTTTGGTGGGTGGGTATGAGTAAGGAGTGAAAGTTAGGTTTGGTTTAGTCTAGACCTCGGATGTCATTTAGTGTTAAGGTTATGGTTAGGACTAGGTCTAGTGGCTAGGGCTAGGAGTAAGGCTTGGTCTAGTTTGTAAGGTTACAGTTAGGCTTATTTATTTTTTAACTTTTTATTGCAAATTGAGTGAAGGTTTACAGAACAGATCATCAGTCCTACAATCAACAAATGATACACTTTGTGTCATTATGACGATTGCAACCCTCTCCATATATCCTTAGTTAACAGTAGCTACTGCTATTCACTCTGTTTTTTCCCTCCCCTGACTCCCCACCTACCCTGTAACTATCATAGAATGTTTTACTTAGCAAGAAAATATTTTCTTAACTATTGCAACAGTGGTCTCAAGCAATATTTGTCCTTTTGTGATTGATTATTTCAGTCAGCATAATGTCCTGCTTCATCCATGTGGGCAAGTGTTTTGCAGATTCTTCAACACTGTGGAATATCCCACTGTGTGTATGTACCAAAGTTTGTTTAGTTGATGGGCATTTGGGTTGTTTCCATCTTTTTGCTATTGTGCATGGTGCTGCATGGTGCATAGATCTAGTTGTGTCAAAGCCCTTGTTTATTGAGGATATTACCACGTAGAGAGATTGCTGGGTCATATAATATTTCTATTTCCAACTTACTGAGAAAGTACCACACCACTTTCCATAGTAGTTGCACCATTTTACAGTCCAACCAGCAGTGTAGAAGGGTTCCAATCTCTCCATATCCCCTCCGGCATATATTGTTTTATGTTTTTGAAAACTTTGCTGTTAATATCATCAGTTTGTGGTACTGTGGTGGCTTGCTTGTGGCTATGATTCTGGAAGCTATGCCACAGGTATTTTAAATACCAGCAGGGTCACCCACTGTAGACAGGTTTCAGCTGAGCTTCCATAAAAAGACAGACTAAGAAGAAGGAGAGACAGACTACTTACAGACATTTAATCACTGACTAGCAGGGGGACAATGTAAGCATCAGAATATTGAATATTGAAACATTATGACGAGCACCAGAATATTCCAGGTATTGTGCTGGAAGATGAGCCCTTCCAGTTGGAAAGCACTCAGAATACAACTGGGGAAGAGCTGCCTCCTCAAAGTAGAGCTGACATTTTATCAGGAGGGTCCAGTTCCTGGAAAAGAACATGTTTAATAATGTCGAGGGTCAGCAGAAAAGAGGAAGACTCCCAACAAGATGGATTGACACATTGGCTATAACAGTGGGCCCAAACATAGATAGATTGTTGTAGGACTGGGCAGTATTCCGTTCTGTTGTGCACATGGTCGCTATGTGTCAGAGCTGACCTGCTGGTGCCTAGCAGTGAATGAGGGCACCTGGAGATGCTGCTGCCCTCCTGGTGGTGCACCACCAGATACTGAGCTGCAGGGGTCAGTGACTGGTCTCCTTTAGTCAGGGAAGGCTGGTGAAACAGAACTGGAGGGGAAGGAGGTGGGTGTGGCCTGGCCCATCTCTTGGCACAGTTGTGCTCTTGACCTGTAGTCTGGTGTCTTCTCAGAACATTTAGGCTGTAAAGTCAGACCAGTCGGTTCTCCCTGCTCTATCGTGTATCAGCTGTGTGTCTTTGGGTGGGCCTCTTCCTATCTCTGTGCCTCAGTTTCTTTCTCTTCTTAATTTAAAAATGATACAATAAAACATTTGTCATTTCAACCATTTTCACATGTACAGCCCAGCCATACCAACCACACTCCCCACACCACACAACCATTACAGTGGTCCATTTCCAAATTTTCTTTTTGTCTTCTTCTTCTTCGTTTCTTTTCCTGTTGTTTCCTTTTCTCTTTTTTTATTTGTGGGAACGCTCCCAATGGTTTGTCCTAATGAGAAAATAAGTGTACATTGTTTCTCTTCTAGTATATGGGAAAAAAAAAAAGAAGAAAGAAATTTTCTTTTTCCCTTTTTCTTTTCTTTTTTTCCTCTTTCCTTTTTAGCTGCCTTCTCTTCACCCAAGTTAGCATATGTCTACATTCTA
Organism: Chrysochloris asiatica; assembly: GCF_000296735.1. Taxonomy (NCBI): domain Eukaryota; kingdom Metazoa; phylum Chordata; class Mammalia; order Afrosoricida; family Chrysochloridae; genus Chrysochloris; species Chrysochloris asiatica. The sequence goes on along the minus strand of NW_006408592.1, from coordinate 14,663,085 downwards.
CTCAGCAAATAATTTTCCCTTCCATCCCACCTCTGGTAACCATCAAAGAATGTTAATTATAAAAGAAAGCATTTTTTTTTTTACTTTTTACAGTCTCATACAATATATTGTCCCTTTGTGGTCGACTAATTTCATTCAACATAATGTCCTCCAGGTCCCTCCATGTTTTGCAGTTTTTTGCAGATTCATCGTTACTATTCAGTGTTGCGTACTATTCCATTGTGTGTATGCACCAAAGTTTAGTCAACCATTCCTCCACTGATGGGTATCTAGACTGCCTCCATCTTTTTGCTATTGTGAATGGGTATGCAAATATCAATTCATGTCATGGTGCCCCTCAGTTTCTTGCCTGTGCAACCAGGTGACAGTGCCCACTCCACAGGGCTGTAGGAAGGGACACACAGGGAGTCACTAGCTTGGTGTCTATGCAGAGCAGAAAGGCCAGGTACTCTGTAAGTGACCAATCTCTTGCCTTTCATTCCTCCTAGGGACCTCAGGAGCTGCCCACAGGCCCAGCAAGCCCTCTACTGCCCTGCCGTGGTCTTCCACCCCAGGACAGCAGCTACCATGTTCTCGTGTGTGAAGCCCTACGAGGGCCAGAACTATTCGGCCCTGAAGCGGGCCTGCCTGAGAAAGAAGGTGCTCTTTGAGGACCCCAACTTTCCAGCCACTGATGATTCACTCTACTATAAAGGCGCCCCAGGGCCTACTGTCAGATGGAAGCGACCCAAGGTCGGTGTCTACCCCAACTGGGGCTGGGTGAGCAGGGCGAGTGGGGCAGGCCCAGAGCCGTGGACTGAGTCTGGAGGTGCAGGGGGCTTGGAAAGAGTTATCTCCAGACTATAGGTCTGCAAGGTTGGTGGCTGTACAGAATGAAGGGACCATTGCTGGGTCTTCTTGCTGAGGGATTTGATCTGGATGGGGAGCTGGGAAAATAGACCCTAATCCCTCAGCCACTACTGCCTAGCTAGGACCTTGTCCTCAACCCCTGTGTGTGCCTCGACCTCCTCACAGGAAAAATGGGGTAGAAGCTCTACTCAGTATCCCTCCCTTCCAGGTTTGTTTGTGGGACTCAGATGAGTTGTGGATGTGATATTTTAAAAATTTTTGATAGAATTAAGCATGACCTTCCTTGTGCTTCAAGACAGATCTTGAAATGTTCTTTTAGATGATGAATTCAATGTTTCCTCTTGAGTTTGCCATTCCCACCATAGTAAAACATGATTGTCAGATTCAAAATGGCCAATAGCAGTCCATTTCAGCTCATTAATGCCTAGGATATTGATCTTTTTGCATCCCATTTCATTTTTGATGACTTCTAACTTTCTAGAGTTACACTATGTACATTCCATATTTTAATTATTAATGGATGTTTGAAGCTGTTTCTTCTCACTTTGAGTAGTGCCTCATCAACAAATGAAGGTTTTGAACATTTTGCTCCATTCATATCATTAAGGTCAACTTTACTTTGAGGAGGCAGTGTTTCCCCAGTCATATTTTGAGTGCTCTTAAGACAGTATTCCACTGCTATTCAAAGAGTTTTAAGTGGGTAATCACTTAGAAGCGAACCTTCTTTTTCTTTTTCTTAGTCAGTCTTAGTCTGAAAGTTCCGTTGAACCCTGTCTGGTGACAGAGCATCTTGTTTCCCAGCATCACACAAACCACAACAGTACAACAAACTGACAGGCAAGAAAGGACAGGGCTGTTTTTGATAGGATTATATCACCTACTACTCCTGCTGTGGCACTGAAGGATCAGCACTGGGCTGCAAACCACAAGGTCAGCAGTTCAAACCTACCAGCTGCTCCGTGGAAACCTGAAACCATCTGAAACTGATCAGTCATCCAATCAAGATGGATTGATAATTACTGGTGATTGGAATGTGAACACTGGGAACAAAGAGGCAGGATCTATAGTTGGAAAATAAGGCTTTAATGATAGAAACAGTGCTGGAGATTGCATTGATAGAATTTTGCAAGACAAATGGCTTATGCATTGTAAATACTTTTTTCCAACAACATAAATGATGACTATGTGCATGGATCTTGCCAGATGGAATATACAGGAATCAAATTGACTACATCTGTGGGAAGAGATGATGGAGAAAGCTCAGTGTCATCAATATCAAGGCTGAGGATTGGCCGTGGAGCATATCTTCTCATTGCTCATATGCATGTTCAAGTTGAAGATAAAGAAAATTGAAACAAGAGCCAAAATATGACTTGGAGTATTGTTGTTGTTAGGGTCATCAAGTAAGTTCTGACTCATAGTGAACCTATGTACAACAGAAAAAAACACTGTCCAGTCCTGTGCCATCCTTACAATTCTTTGATCCAATTGTTACCACCACTGTGCCAATCCACCTCATTGGGGATCTTCCTCTTTGTCGCTGGCGCTCCACTTTACCAAGCATGATATCCCTCTCCAGGGTCTGGTCTCTCCTGATAACATGGCTAAAAAATGAGAAACAAAGTCTCACCATCTTCCCTTCTAAGGAACATTCTGGCCGTACTTCTTCCAAGACACATTTGTTTGCTTTTCTGGCAGTCCATGGTATTTTCAGTATTTTTTGCCAACACCATAATTCAAATGTGCATTGGTTATTCTGTAGTCTTCCTTATTCATTGTCCAACTTTCACATGCATATGAGGCTATTAAAAATACCATGGCATGGGTCAGGCACACCTTAGTCCTCAAATTAATATCTTTAACATACCAAAGAGGTCTTTTGTCTAATGAATCCTTTGAATTCTTGACTTCTGCTTCCATGAGTGTTGATTATGGATACAGGCAAAATGAAGTCTTTGAAAACTTAAATCTTTTCTCCTTTTATCATGAGTTATTTATTGGTCCAGTTGTGAGGATTTTTGTTTTCTTTACGTTGACATGCAATCCGTACTGGAGGCTGTAGTATTTGATCTTCACCAGTAAGTTTTTTAAGTCCTCTTCCTTCCAGCAAGCAAGGTTGTATCATTTGTATATAGTAGATTAGATTGTTCATGAGTCTTCCTCAAATCCTGATGCCATGTTGTTGTTCTTCATATAACCTAGCTTCTCTGATTATTTGCTCTGTTTACAGATTAAATTTGTTGTTGTTGTTAAGTGCTGTTGAGTCAGTTCCAACCCATAGTGATCCTGTATAGGGTTTCCGAGGAGCAGCTGGTGAGCTTGAACTACTGACCTTGTAGTTCAAATGGCTTTGCAGTCTGGAGCATTATTAACCCACAACACCACGTAGTGTAGTGAAAAGAAACAACTCTGGTGCACAACTTTCCTGATTTTAAACCATTCAGTATCCCCTTGTTAGAACAATTGCTTCTCAGTGTGTACAGGTTCCTCATGAGTACAATGAAGTGATCTGTAATACCTATTCTTCACACTGTTATCCATAGTTTATTGTAATTCACATAATCAAAAGCCTTTGCATAGTCAGTAAACATCTTTCTGGTCTGTAAACCAGAAACATCTGCTTTCAGTAAAGTAAACATCTGCTTTCAGTTAAGATCCTCTGACATCAGCAAAGATATCCCTTGTTCCATGTCCTATTCTGAATCTGGTTTGAATTTCTGGCAGCTCCTTGTAGATGTACTGCTGCAGATGTTTTTTGAATTATCTTCAATAGAACTTTACCTACCTGACAACAACAACAACATAGTATTAATAAGGCTATTTGATAATTTCCGCATTCTGTTGGGTCACTTTTCCCTTTGAAATGCACACAAATATGTATTTCTTCCAATTGATTGGACAAGTAGTTGTCTTCCACATTTGTTGGCATAGATGAGTGAGTGTCTCCAGCATTAGTTTGTTGAACACCTCAATTTGTATTCCATCAATTCCTGGAGCTTTGTCTTTCATCAATGCCTTTAGTACAGCCTGAAGCTCATTGTTCAATACCATCGATTCTTGACCATATGCCACCTCTTGAAATGGTTTCTGTTGTTATTAAGTGCTTATCCTAGAGTGCCATACCAGGGCTCCAAGAGTAAGACATAGCAAATGGAATTAATTGATTTTTAAGAACTGGTTGAGAGAGGGATGCACCGTTCATTCCTGGGGTTACTGTAATACCAGGTTGATGTGTGGAATGGATGGAGCAAGCTCCTTAGTTGAGCATTGACCGGTTCATTTTGTGTGTGTGTGTGTGTGTGTGTGTGTGTGTGTGTGTGAACTGAATGATAATTTACATGGGAGAACATCAGCTTTACATTCATCCTATTGTATTTCATTTCATTGCAGTGATTACAATCCTCTCCATGCATCATCTCTGCCTCCATCTCTGGCGTCGCTGTTTCTCTGGGTAGGGTCCCACAATCC